>NW_017304472.1:643190-647940 GCF_001594115.1 Trachymyrmex septentrionalis | reverse complement strand
GCCTCGATCGCCTTTGGCCAATCGCTTTTCTAAATGCTGAACCACAAAGTTGATATCCGGAGACATGCAACTAACTCGATCAGAAGTGCATTTATCGCGTGATTTAAAAAACCTTTGTTGTTGACATTTGCAACAATTATGAACGGTACTGGACCATCAATATGCGATCAATTGCAGGACAAATTATAATGTTCCAAACACCGACGATGTTGCTGAACCTTTGAATTAGCCTTTATATGCTCGGGTAATCTGTCCCACAGTTGATCTATGTAATTCTTAAATTCTCATAATAATAGTAAATATTGTAATTGTCGATATATATTTCAACTCTTTGGCGGTTAAACTATGTACATCACAATTGTCCGACACGATAAGAAACATTTTGAATACTGAGCGGTTTCGATATTATCATTTTTTCAATATTATCAGTGTTGTGAAGGGAGAAGATATGAAGTTCGTGTGACAATCGCAGACGATCAAAGTGACTAATGTCGACAATAAAGTACAGACTGAAAAAGAAATATGCAAGCATGGAAACATGCTGCCGATTTATACGGAATCATCTGCGGTCCATCGAACTGCGGCAAAACAAACGTGTTGATAAGTTTGCTGGAACGTCCACATGGCATACGTTTCGAAAACGTGTACGTGTATTCAAAATTGTTGCAACAGTCAAAATACCGATACTTGGATAAGTTATTAGCACTGATTGAAGAAATTGATTATTTTACATTCTCCAATAATAACGATATATGTAGTACCACCGAACGAGGCGTTCCCAAATTCCATTTTTGTCTTCGATGACGTGGCATGCGACAAGCAAGACGCGATCAAAAAGTACTTTGCGATGGGTCGACACGCGGATGTCAACTGCTTCTGTCTGTGTCAGACATACGCAAAGATACCGAAGCATCTTATACGCGATAATGTAAATCTGTTGATCCTGTTCAAACAGGACGGTACTAATCTGAAATATATGCATAATGATCACATAAAGATTGACATGTCTTATGAGAATTTCTGATAATATTATAACTATTATTGCTGTTGGCAGCAAAAGTATGGATTCGTAGTGATAGACAAAGACAATGCGCTTACGAATGGATGATACAGAAAAGAATTTAATGAGAATGCGATATCTTAACGTGATTAATCGTTGTCAATACGTTAATTACACAACCTTTCCTTTCGAGTACAACATGGATAACAGCAAAGAGCTCAAGGATCGCGAGAGGATAATGAAACAAATTGCGAAAACGAGTGACTTAATTCGTAAAAAGTACCGCGCTCTAAAAACCGGCAAAATAGAGGAAAATGTAGCATTGGAGAAACACTTTAAGCCTATCGTCGAATCTCTAAAACAGACTGTCGAGAACACCGCTAATGATCTCAACCAATCTCAACCAATCTCAATTAAGAAAGAAATCAACGTTGTAAAAGATAAAAATATTAAGAAAAAAAAACCTGAAGATAATGAAGACGTTCATATTGATGAAGATGATAATGATAGTGGCCTCTGGATGCATAATTCATAGCTTCAATTAACACAGGCGTCTAAAAAGCAACGTAAAAGAATCGAATGTTATGTCGAATTGCAATTATGCGTCCCCTGAACTACGCAAATTATCGTACAAACATTCGCACGTTCCCTCAGTCGAAGACGTTTATGAAACGCCCAATGAACCACTTGAAACGTTAGTTAAATAATCTTTGCAAACGCGGCAAATTCGTAAGGAGTTGCATAATCAATTAGGGGCAAAAATACGTAAACATGCTTCTCGGTGGTGATAAAGAAAAGACGATCAATCACGTTTATGGTGTATACCTCAGCGAGAACGGCTCGATGACAAATATTTCGATGTAGACACAAATGACTTGTAATCATAGATGGAGTAAAATACAAAGGGTACACCTGGTTTATATAAATTAATTTTCAAAAGAATCCCCGATGACACTATTTACACAGAGGATGATAAACTAGCGTATAAAAGTATACTGTTGGCAACGAATGCTCATAGACGCAGCTGTAATGTGGATAATCCAATATTGCATAACAATATAAAGAAATAAATATAAGAATAATAAATATAAGAATATAATAGCACTCTTGATATCATATAAGATACAGGTTGGAATGGGTATATCACGGAATCTAAACAAGTCAGGTAAAAGAGTATAAACATGACCCTAAATGACAATAAAATCGATTATGTTGGGACGGTCCTAATGGGCTAGTGAATCATTTCCGATTGCTTGAGGCCTCGCAAGCAGGCCACAACGTCCACGATAACGAAATATTGTTTATTATCGAAAAACTTCGTAAAGATGGCTTTATTATAAATTAAAACGGGATACACAGTTATTTTAATTGACATCGAAATACCGATGAACAACATTTGCGTAAGAACTTTGTGATATTTTACGCATTATACAGCAATAATCATAACATAATGTAACATGTTTGAGAAGAAAAGCCTCGAAAAGTGGCGACTGGTGGTAGAACTGCACGCTCTGGCGAGAAACACATTTTTCAAAGTAAGATAATTTGAGACGACGGAAGATGTCCGAAAAATTTGCAAACCAATATAGAAAAAGAATTTTACAATGCAAACGTGCAAAAACTCTTCGAAAAACACAACATAAATCATTATTCAACATATTCAATAATGAAGGCATCTGTCATTGAACGGTTTAATCGTACATTGAAAAATTGAAATATGTGGAAACAATTTACGCACAATGGAAATTATAAATGGATCGACTTGCTTCCACGTCTCGTGTAAGTACAACGCGCGAAAGCATCGAATTATCGGTATGCGGCCCATCAATGTGTAACTCTCACGATTGCTGGCAAAGTCTTAAGTATGGTGTATAGTAGCGTAAAGGCTATCGCACTCGCACGATTCAAAGTGGGTGATTCGATACGTGTGAGCAAATTCAAGACAATCTTTGAGAAAGGTTACACGCTGAATTGGACCACGAAGGTATTTGGAATCATAAAAGTACAGAAAACTAATCCTATGGCGTATCTATTGGAAAATTACCGTGGAAAATCTGTCGCTGAAGGATTCTACGAGTATGAGTTGCATCGCTAATCCCGATGTATATCTATTGGGTCGTCCGGAAAGTTGAAAAAATGTTGCGTAAGAAAGGAGACAAGATTTACGTGAAATGGCTAGAATTAGATAATTTGCACAACTCTTGGATATACAAGGATAGTGTGTTATAAAAATAAAATTTATTACAAATTGTATAATTTTTTTTTCCTATGTAAATATATATTAAATATTAATGCATTATACATGTTATATATTGTACATTACACATATTACAGATACACATGTATACACGTACATACATATATACTGTAGGTAGGTAGCGCTACTTGTAACCGTTATTTTTCTCGCCACGCAGCGCTGCGAAGAGAGCGTGCTAGGAAAGCGAAGGGGGGACTCTCGCCCGACCATTATATTCATTCGTTTGTAATGGCTATGCCAGATAGCATTTATTTTTCCATTCTGATACTTATTACAAATATATTCAATCTAATACCAGTGATCCGATCGTCTGTTCGAGACCTATCCTCGATACATTACACATACAATACATACATTCGTACATACATCTATACATACATATGTACATATATACATATAAACGTACATACATACCATACATAATATACATATTAAACATATTATACATCATATATAAGTGTGTTTTTATTAATAAAAAAAAAATACATAAATACGAAAAAAAAGAAATGAATTTTTTAATAATAATATTTTATAATGTCCCCATATCAGCTTGTCGATAGAATCTGAAACAATGTACCGCTTATCGTCATATGGACCCAAAGCAATTTTCGTTTCGGATATGATGTATACTTCGTGCAATTTCGATTTTATACACGACAGCCTGCGCGCTATTTCAATTGTGTCATTGAGACACGGCGTATAATCATTGAACATTATGGATCTTGCTACAACATTGCTCTTGACGCCCTTTGCCTTCTTAGTATCTTTTTTGTCATCGACGCGCAAGGCGTACATTTTCGCTCTAAGCCCGACGAATTCGGTCATGATCGCGCCGTTGTTTTCATCTTTCATTAAACCGGGATCTTTTTTATTTACAAACAGAATATCATACGGTATTGTCGACCGCGTAATCACTAGTGTCGAATCGATTGATATCGTGCTTCATAACAGCGTAGACATCGTCGCACTCGATGATAAATAAGGCTGTCCGTGTCAATATATATAATTCTACATTTTTCATGAAAGAGCGGTAACATGTACTCGTGATGAAATTCATACAAACATGTCTTCGATATGTCCATGATACACATACCCACGTATAGCGATTTGTTGAACTTCGAGCATGGTTTCTAAGTCGTATCATTAAAAATCGTAAATATCATACCTATTTAATTAAATCACGTGCAAGAAGAAAAGACAACGTGGGAGAGAGCACATTGGGAGAAAGAGAGAGCGCAAATAATAAGTATAAAACGGCAACGGGTGGAAGAGAGAGAATTGCATTCTATGAGTAAAAGAAGAAGGACAATAGATTAAAAAGAGAGAAGGAACGAAATCCTCTTCCCCCTTTAACACGGACCCGTCTGACACGCTTCCCCTCCCAGCATCTGTGACTTCGCCCTCCCCATCCACGCGACACTAGAGCCATCTGCTGGTTGTCGTATCCGTGAGTTAGAATCGGTATAGCTATCCTACTAGTTTAATTGTGTTTG
>NW_017304472.1:636280-643090 GCF_001594115.1 Trachymyrmex septentrionalis | reverse complement strand
TTTAAATTATTTAGGTATTGAAAAATCCAGTTTCGACCGTTATAGGCTCCAATATGCTTACTTAATATTTAATATTGTATTATATTATATTATATAATATTTTTATATTTATATCAAAAACGCATTTATTAAATGCGTTTTTATTTATATCAAATAAATTAATCTAAAATAATAATAATCTTTGTCCGATACGCACAGTGTATTTTCAACTATTACGCATGCATACGTAACATGCTTCAATTGCATCATTTTCTGAGGTGAGACAAATGGAGCGTACTCTTAATTGATCCATGGAGTATGCTCTAACGCGATGCAAATGTCTAGTCATCATATTGGTTCCGGTAACGTATTGGAGCGCGTTAAGTATGTTGGAAAAATTCCGTTCTGAAGGCGTTAAGGTAACATGGTAATATGACTCGTTCAGATAATAAGTTATTTGTTCGGAATAAGATTGTAATAGAGACACTTGAAGATCATTACATTGTGTTGAAGCGAAAAACGTTTAGAATAGCGATTTGGGACTACTCTAATTTTTCGTCTGACCATTACTGGAGAGAAGACAAGTAAACTGCGCAATAGGAATTTTCCACATCGCCATTATGTGGCCTTTTAGTGACATGTACAGATTTTAAGACAAGATATAAAGTCATCCTTTTGATAATAAGATTGAGATCTTTAATATCTGCTTCCTGAAGAGACAGTACTTGAATTCGGTGAATGCAAAAAGTAAAAAATCGTTTCGTATTTATTTTTTCATAAGTCTTGATAATGATTTTTGCGAAGTATAATCTTTTATATCTGCCTCTATCAATCTTCGAACAAAATATTATTACATTAATAATTTATTCAATTTAATGTTACATATTGTCAATTTCATTATTATTATTAGTTCTTTTTAATTCTAATAAAATGGTTAGATATTGTATTCTACTCAAATTGTGATATTATCATAAAAATTTACTTGTTTAAATTTTGAAATAACAATAAATATATTGTTTCTTCATTAATTATTTATTGTATATAAAGACTGTAGTAGATGAATATAATTTGGATACATTTTTCTTCGACTATCTAATCTGTGATATTTGTTATTTTCTTTAATATGATTTAATAAACATAGGTATGATTTTTGGAAAGTATAATTGAGTACATACCAACTTGTAAGAATATATGGTATAATACCCAACTTGTAAGAATATATAGTGTGATATAGTGTTTAAATTTCTATAAATTTTTCATCTTAAATTTAGTATTCGTCTTAATAATGTTTATAGTTTTCCATGATACTATTTATTTATTTATTTTATCCTATTTATTAATCTATTTGTATATCCATCTATATTTTAGTTGTTTTAGTCGGATTCTTCTGGCTAAGTCAAATTTATCTATTTCGAAACAGAACAAAATAGAAATATTTGTTTTCTTATTGTTGAATGAATCAATATTGTCGAGATTATTCTCCTTGTATAAATGATTGATAAACATTATTTATTATGTTATTACAAGAACGTTTATTTTGATTACTAGTCTATGTATTATAATACTTGTCATATATTATATATTATTTAGTAATCCAAAAACTGGAAAGGATACGGACAGGAGAAATCAACTGCAGAAGACGTCGCGCAAATAATATATCTATATATCTTAAATGTGAAACTCCTTTATTCACTAAACGCGCTTACATGTTTTGGCTCACTTTTGAGCTCTCCTCAGAGACAACACAAATTAACATAAATAAACTGTGAATAAAAATTATCCTATCAAGGTGAGCTCCCCTACCTCGAGAATTTAAACGCCAAAAAGAGTAAAAGAAAAAGAAAAAAGAAAAAAGGACTAAAAAAAAGGAAATAATAAAATATAAATAATAAAAAGCATATAGCCACAACAACAGATGTTAATGCAAGTCATATATTTAAAATTCACAAATAAATAAGTAGACGTTTCGGTCAAGATTTGACCATCATCAGTACACACAAGATGACAAAAAATGAAGATCTTACAAACTTAGAAACTCTTAGAAACTAATTAACACTAGTTGGAAGGTGTTATAGTAATATTAAATTAAAATTACATAAAAAATTATTGAAAAGAAATTACATAAAATTACAAGTGCAATGTTCGCAAATTAAAATGGTGAAATAATTTTTTTCCCCTCGCTTGTGATATGAATTGACAGCGTGAATAGAGATCAAGAGAGTTGAGTAACGTTTCAATCTTCTGATATAATACTCTGTTACAATTCCTGTTATCTTAAGAAGCGATGAGCAACTTCGTGTAAAAATACGGAATTTTCCAGTTCTATTAAAAACAAAAAAATTTTTTTCTTCTTCACACTAATACCAACGCTTCCAATATCGTAACATTTCGCGAAAATTAATTTAAAATAAAACAAAACTTATCATCTTAAGGCACGAAAACTCACAAATAAGACTCGGAATAAGTAACAAACTTTTTGGAACCGTATTAAAAATTACTTCCGACAATTATGAAGGTCCGTCACAAACGGGAGTCTATTTATATTATGCAAGGAAAAGACAGAAAATTAGAGTGAAGAGGGGAACACTAAGTGTGGGCAGAGGAACTATTTCCAATGAGAGGAAGATAAATTTCAGGAAACTCTGTGTCACTCTGTTTATTTAGGTCGTTATCTTGTCGTTTAATATGTATGATCTTGGAGATCCTTTTATAATAAGAATGATTAGAATCAAGAATACTAGAATTTTCCCAATCAATCGTATGATCACTGTCCAGTTTATGACGAGAAATAACTGATAAAGAATTAGTAGGTTTATTTAAATCTTTAATGTGTCCTTTAAGTCGCGTCTTTAACTTCCTTTTTGTCTGATCAACATAAAAATAATTACAGTCTAGACAATTAATTTTGTACACAACATTCGAATGATCTTCTTTTTTAATTTTGTCTTTGCCAGTTTTTATGAAAGTGCTCATATATACTATTCATTGGTTTATATGCTATATTAAAGTTAAATTTACTTGTAAAAAATTTAAATTTTTCAAAAGTTTTTTTGAAATAAGAAATGGTAAAAAAATTTTTATTAATGTTAGAGGAATCCGAGTTAGAAATAACATTATGTTCTTTAATCATGTCAAAATTCTTTTTCAAAGACAGAGTTTTTATCCTATTATTAATTGTTGTGAATAAAAATTTTAAAGGGTATCCGTTCTGTTGGAGAGTTTTAATGCCATAAGATACGTGGTAAGTTTGTTTCATTATAATTTCAAATTAATTTTCGCGAACTGTTACGATATTGGAAACGTTGGTATTAGTGTGAAAAAGGAAAAAATTTTTTTGTTTTTAATAGAACTGGGAAATATTTTTATACGAAATTGCTCATCGCTTCTTAAGATAACAGGAATTGTAACAGAGTATTATATCAGAAGATTGAAACATTACTCATCTCTCTTGATCTCTATTCATGCTGTCAATTCATATCACAAGCGAGGGGAAAAAAATTATTTCACCATTTTAATTTGCGAACATTGCGCTTGTAATTTTATGTAATTTCTTTTCAATAATTTTTTATATAATTCTAATTTAATATTACTATAACACCTTCCGATTAAGTGTTAATTAGTTTCTAATTTATAAGATCTTCATTTTTTGTCATCTTATGTGTACTCATCATCAGTACACATAAGATGACAAAAAATGAAGATCTTATAAATTCACACAAATAGTGAATTTTAAATATATGACGTTAACATCTATTGTTGTGACTGTATACTCAGAATTATTTATATTTTGTAATTATTTAGCCACATTTTAGAAATAATAAAAATATCGAAATAGAGAATATGAAAAACTAATTTATCAAAAATTTTAAGATTATAATTAATCATCCCGAAAATAAGGATCATCCTGATCACAAATCACAAACTACTATATTGCAAACACTACTATAAATTATTCAAAAACCGGTTCTCGATATTTTGGTCAATATTAGATGAGTCACTTTTAGTTTTAGTTAGTATTGTTGAAGCTTACAAATGACAAATTTTGCATTGAAACATTAATCAATTCCTTGAAAATAAAAGTTAGAAAGTAATAAAAAATCACGCCAGAAAGACTCATTACTGTGTACGAACGACATTGACTGTGTTGTCTCTGAGGAGGACTCAAAAGTGAGCCGAAACATATAAGCGCGTTTTAGTGAATAAAGAAGTTTCAGATATATAGATTTCAGATATATAGATATATAAACTTCAGATATATAGATATATTATTTGCGCGACGTCTTCTGCGCTTGACACCTATTGCCCCTTCCTTTCCAGTTCTTTGAGTTATAAGGAGTCTTGGATAGTTTGATTTATAATACGGATTTATTTAGTAATATTGTTTAACTTAAATGTTATTTATTGAAATGTATATTTATGACAAAAAAATCTATATTTATAATTTATTAAATCAATAACTTTTATTAAATTTTTATAATTTATTAAGTCAATAACTTTTATTACATTATTTTTGTGATCATCTTATCAGATCTGTAAATCTCAGGAATGTAAATCTCGATATTCAATAATTTTCCTCGAATTTGGATATTTTATTTTAATTTAATATTCATTGAAGTTATTGATTATACAATAACTCTGCTGAGATTGAACTAAGACGTCAATACTGAGAAACGAATTAACTTGACCCTCGCATAGCAACCATTCTTTTTTCACAACTTATTTCTGTCCGCAGTATAAATACTCAAAATTACTTAACGGCTGTCGATATTTACTATCATATTCCATACTAGAGTTTCTTTTCAGAGATGAGACAATGTTTTTACTAATGATTTACTAAACTTATTTCTGTATGTTAAATAAAAACTTGTATTTCCACGTTTTATGCATGTTTATAATTGTATGTAGCTGAATTCTATACTTATAGCTATTGTCTATTAAACATATTCTTGTAATTATCTTAATAAAAATTTTCAAAGATCTATTCTAACTATCCTTATCTTTTTGATACTAATATATAATTTTTTGCTTTAACTAATAATTATTTCTATTTCTTAAAATTTTTAAATTAATTTAACATATCATTAATATGAATATAGCAATACACGTTTCGATTCACAGAATCTTCTTCAATATAATTAAATAAACCTATCTATTTCGCTTGACACTATTGCTAATTGAGAAATAATTTTTCCATGTCAGTTAATGATTATTGATGGAAAACCAAGTCAATTCTTAAATCAATGTCCATAATTAAAAATTACAAAATTCTCATTTAACGGCGAGAATTTCGTTTAGTCTCTTAGTGTAAGACTAACGTCAAGATTAATTTGTCTAAATCAAAATTAAATTTAAAATTAATAGGAATTTTGACTAAAATAATTTTTTTGAAAACTTACATTAATGGTGTAATACGATTTCTTCCAAATTTTAGATATAACGCTTATTTTTGTTACAAAAATAACAAGAACGAAAACGTAATGTATCGCTTCCTGGATGATCGAGAATATATACACATTCAATTGATTGATGGGAGAAAGTATTCTATTTGTTATTTTTATTGGAATTACATTTCATTCGTTCAAACAGTCTATCTTTTAAGAAATTTTATTTAGGATGTCAAAATACGATGCATTCAGAAACTCAATGTCTTTAATGCGATTAATATCATTTTTTGTTATTCTTTGATATAAATCATTTCTATTATTAATATTTTATGATAATTATTCAATATCTAAAATTTTTGTGTTTTCCCAATCGAAAGTGTTATTATGTTCTATTATGTTCTGATAAAATTGAATGTTTTGACGAATCCAATTTTATATTATTCGTATGTTTCTTACTAATTCTTGTTTGTAATTATGATTGTTCTGCGTATGATGCATCGCAGTTCTTACAATTAATTTTATAAATTTTATACATGATTTTTCCGAGATGATTCCGTAATATCTGTGTGTACTTTAATAATTTTGTATAGATTGTTTATCGATCTAAATCCAAAAAATAGTTATTAATTTATTAAATAACAATGTAATTAATTTCGAAAATTCTTTTACATCTGAAGACACTGGTAGTGTCTCGGCACTAAGTTATGCGCAGCGACACTGCCGTGGCTACTTTATGCGAGTCGGCGAGTTGCCAGGGATCGAGATTATTGGATCTCAATAAGGGCTGAACTGATCAGGTTCTAAGTATGCTCAATCGATTGCATCCGGTCTAAATATATAATAAAAGTATTTTTATTTTTTCTCTACGTGCCCTACGAGTCGAGATATTACGACGCAAAATCCGAATCTGAAACTTTTATATTAAGATTAAGAAATTGTCATCGGCTACGGAGTGGGGGATTTGTCCTTTTGGAATTTTTGACGCAAGAGACAAATGTGGCGCTGCCAATGCATGATCACATCACACATGTCTATTTTCTGTGAGAATTTTATAGGGATTTATGACATTGATTATGGCGCTGATAGCGCGTTTGCTAGATATAATTTTTATATGTTATCCTTGTATTACGTCTAATAAACAACGAAGATAGAATGACAGAAGTAGCGCTAATAGCGTCTCTCCGAACGCACTAGAAATGAAGCGCAAGAAAGAAAAGGACACATAGCGACATCTGATCGTAGCAACATCATTCATAAATTTGCGCCATAAAAATTTCGTCAACAAAATCAGCATATTTTGAGACTTATATTAGGTGTAGTAAAAAGAAATCTATTATTTTTGCATTAAATTGAAGGCTTTATTTAGCATAGTTAGAATGATCCGATTTAGGTCAAATATGCACCGTTTTGTTCGATAACTTGTTGCCATTTTGAAGGTAATTTCATT
>NW_017304472.1:625230-634964 GCF_001594115.1 Trachymyrmex septentrionalis | reverse complement strand
GGTCGTCCGGAAAGTCCGTGCGGAAAATACGCACGAACTTTCCGGACGACCCAATATATGTAGAAGAAGTTGCAAAAAGTGCATCTTATAAATACAAAGGCGGCGAACAGAACAGAAACAAAACACGTATTATGGAACTGTCGAACTGTTTGGAATGAATTCTGATCGGAATTATTTCGTTTTCCATAGAATAATTGAACAATTCCGATCGGAATCTAGATGCATATATTATACATATGCAGATTATGCAACAACTGCTCACATCCGCGATCTGATTTATTCCGTTAAATCAAAAAATATAAATCAGATTTAGTTTAATCTACAGGTTAAACAAAGACATCTATCGTGTAGGTGACACGGACTATAGAGAGCCTATAATCACAAAGTCGCCATCTTGATACTTGATACTTGATTGAAAATAAAAACCGTAGTTTGCATCATTGTCACTCAATTTTTTCTGAGTATCACGCGCCCTGAGCCAATCACGAGCGATTTGAGTCAATTTGGCGACTTTCTGATTATAGGCTTTCTGTCACGGACTAAACGTACGTATAGAGGCCCAATGACTACGTTTACACCGTGCGCTAAGTCCGCGAACTATACGATAGGTGTCTTTGTTTACCTATAGGATAGCAGTGAATGCACGGTGTAAACGTAGCCAATGTGTAGCAACGCGAGATTATTAGTTATATAATTTATATAGATCATGCTAAATGTTATTGAATATAGGGATTTATGACATCGATTATGGCGCTGGTAGCGCGCTTGCTAAATATAGTTTTTATATGTTATCCTTGTATTACGTCTAATAAACAACGAAGATAGAATGACAGAAATAGCGCTAGTTATTGTACATTAAGTTCAGATTGTTACTTTAATATGTTATAATGTTATTACTGTTATACTGATACAGGTGAAGATCTCTGAGTTTGAATATTTTAACACTAACTTTTCATGAAAAAATTTTGTGAGTATTAACAGTTATTAATATTAATTTTATGAATAATAACGATGCAACATCTTTAATATAAGTGAAATGTTTAAGATTTTCAGTGGATCATCCTGTATATTACATGTGCAATAAAATATACATTTAAACGAAAATTATTGCATTAGCAAATAAATCTTGTGCAGTTATATAGTTAACATATATATATAAAACCTATTAGTATAATATATTACTTGTATTTTCTGCAGTTACATTTCAAAATATGATTTCCCAATATAAATTAAGCGTTAAAAAATTTATCTATAAAGAAAAATGATTAAATTAAAAAAAAATCATATAAAAAATAATTTTAAATTTAACTTATGTTAACGTAATTTTTAACGGAATAAAATTGATTTTTTAAGCCATTAATTTTTACTTCATTTTAACTTAAAAACATATTAATTTATCAAGTGTTCGGTCTCGGTAGTCTAAAGGCTTAGGACGCTTGCACGGAATGCAAGAGATCCGGGTTCGACTCCCGGCCGAGGCAATATTTTTCGCAATAAGTTTATTACAGTTTTTTTTAAGATTTGGGAAATTTGGGGGAATTATTAATATTTCAGATTGATTGCGTTGAAAGTCCGACAATCATATCGGCAATTATCATTTCTGAAAATTAATTCATTTAAATGAATATATTATATATAGTAGTTCAACATCTTAACGTTTAGACCGGAATGGCGCTTCGTATCTAGGTAAAGTAATGTATTTATCAGGTGTTGTTTACTAATAATTTTATATATTTACTAAAGTACTATAATTTACTTTAAAAATGGATAATTTTAAATGAATACATAAATTTTGTTTATTATATGTGTTTACTATATGTGACTACATAATAATTATGTATAAGAATTTGTTAATGATAATAATTTATTTTTGTTTCAATGTATATTTTATTTTTTTAAATTCTTTTCATTCTATAAAAGCTTTCATTTTTATGAAAACTACTAATCTATCAAATTAAAAGGTAAAATAGGGTGAATAGTATTGTTTTTTGTTATTTATACAAACTTACCTTTTTAAAAAAAGATAAAAAAGCGTTAAGCACGAGTACTTTTCGTAAAGAATCATTTGGGCCGATTTCACCAATTACTTAATTGGCCGTGGAACTGACTAATTGTATTTGCTGTTTAGTAGAATTGACCACTTATGGTTGACACCGATTCGGCTTAATCGAGTTGGTGAAACCGGTCCTTTATATATAATACTAAGTATCAATTAATAGTAATTTTTTAATAGTAGTTTTAATTTTTTTTCAAGAATATTCTTATTGAATATCTTATTGAATATGAAGATCTTCTTATTCCAACTCAAGTAATGGCAACTTTAATTCTCTGTCAAAAATTATTACTCTTCGAAAAAAATTAATACATCAAATGAAAAATTAAAACTAAGATGCTACAATCTTAACTAATGAAGTTAAATTAAAAAGTAAAACATAAATGGTATTGCCTCTTGTTATTTATTTAACTCTAATAATATGTATCAATTGTATAAAAGATTTGAGATATCAACAAGAATTTGAGATATCAAGATATCAACAAAATTGGCACTAAGTGAAATTCCTCAAAATTTGATGTATTATTCGTAAAAAAGATTTGATATCAACAAAATTGGCGCCAAGTTAAATTCTATGTAATTCGGATATCAAATTATATAAATAATATTAATTTTAATGATATTCCTATAAAAGATTTGATATCAAGAATTGGCGCAAAGTTAAATCCCATTTCTTTATACCATGCCAAATTAAATAAATAATGAATATTAATCTAATATGTATCATTTGTATAAAGGAATTGATATCAACAACTGTGGCGCCAAGTTAAATTCTACTATCAAGATAAAAAGTAAAACCCAAGTGATACTATTTTTATTATTATTTACTTAATCCAAATGATACTATCTTTAATTTTTATGAAATAAAACATAATTATACGTATATTGAAGGATCTTCCTATTCCAATCTAAATGGTTTGAATTCTTACATGAAATTATTATATGACAATTCATTCAAAGCCATTTTCTCTTCCAACTGAAGTAGTGGTTATTGAATTCTCCTTTAAAATATTATGCAAAACATTATCACAAAATTGCGTTATTTTGCTCAGTTTAAGTATCATTACAAAAAATTAAAGAATTAACGGTATAAAATAAAAAAATTTAATTTAAATAAGAAAATTTTTCATATAAAAACACTCTCTTGGCGCTGTTAGATCAAGTAAGAAAAACTATAAAAACAATTAAAAATTAGAATTAATAAAAATAAATAATAAAAGGTAATTATAATTTAAAAGTAACAAGAAAAACAATAATAAATTTAATCTGAACTCTTTTCACTTTTTACTCTTTAACTCTCATTAGGAATGCTTCTTATTTTTCTTATTTCTTTAAATATTTTTTTTTTATATGATTCTAATTTTTTATATTAATATACTTCTTATTTATGTTATTTTTCTAAATATTACATTTTGTAAGTATTACATTTTTATTTTTCTTATTTTTCTTAATATTACATTTGTATTTTACTACTATATTATTATATCGAGATCTAGCAGCGCCAAGTATTTTTACATGAAAAATTTTCCTATTTAAATTAAATTTTTTTATTTTATACCGTTAACTCTTTAATTTTTTGTAATGACACTTAAATTGAGTAAGGTAACACAATTTTGTGATAATGTTTTGCATAATATTTTAAAGGAGAATTCAATAACCACTACTTCAGTTGGAAGAGAAAATGGCTTTGAATGAATTGTCATATAATAATTTCATTTAAGAATTCAAACCATTTAGATTGGAATAGGAAGATCCTTCAATATACGTATAATTATGTTTCAGTTCATAAAAATTAAAGATAGTATCATTTGGATTAAGTAAATAATAATAAAGATAGTATCACTTGGGTTTTACTTTTTATCTTGATAGTAGAATTTAACTTGGCGCCACAGTTGTTGATATCAATTCCTTTATACAAATGATACATATTAGATTAATATTCATTATTTATTTAATTTGGCATGGTGTAAAGAAATGGGATTTAACTTTGCGCCGATTCTTGATATCAAATCTTTTATAGGAATATCATTAAAATTAATATTATTTATATAATTTGATATCCGAATTACATAGAATTTAACTTGGCGCCAATTTTGTTGATATCAAATCTTTTATAGGAATAATACATATCATTAGAGTTAAATAAATAACAAGAGGCAGTACCATTTGTGTTTTACTTTTTAATTTAATAGAATTTAACTTCATTAGTTAAGATTGTAGCATCTGAGTTTTAATTTTTCATTTAATATATTAATTTTTTTTGAAGAGTAATAATTTTTGACAGAGAATTAAAGTTGCCATTACTTGAGTTGGAATAAGATCTTCAATAAGAATATCCTTGAAAAAAAATTAAAACTACTATTAAAATTACTATTAATTGGATTTGATACTTAGTATTATATACAAGGGTCGTTCGAAAAGTCCGTGCAAAGTCACTGCTGATGGCACTACTGGCGCGTATCAAGGTTAGATTTAGTTAGTAGCATCTCTTGGAGAAACACACACCAAGTTACAGCCAGATCGGTCTATTTATTTGTGTTTGGCATTCATTTGAATCGAGGAAGTCGAGGGAGGTTTGTTTCTGCAATCACGTCCTCGTTTCCATAAAATCTTTTTCCCGCCAGCCATTTCTTCATATTGGGGAACAAATAGTAGTCCGAGGGAGCCAAGTCTGGAGAATAGGGGGGATGTGAGACGAGTTGGAACCCTAATTCCATTAATTTTGCGACCACAACTGCTGAGGTGTGAGCTGGTGCGTTATTGAAAATCACTCGACTTCCTCGATTCAAATGAATGCCAAACACAAACAAATAGACCGATCTGGCTGTAACTTGGTGTGTGTTCCTCCAAGAGATGCTACTAACTAAATCTAACCTTGATACGCGCCAGTAGTGCCATCAGCAGTGACTTTGCACGGACTTTTCAAACGAACCTCGTACAAAGGGTCGGTTTCATAAAGAATTATCATAAGATCGTTTTTTAAAATATTATGATTATCATTTGTTTTTTGACCATAATTTAAAAATTTGGATTTATTAATGGAAAGATTTTTTTATCCTTTTATTATTCGTGTCAAAAATGAGATCAATAAGGAAACCATTGTCCATCAAAGATATTACGGAATCATCTAAAAAAAATCATGGAGTTTATAAAATTAATTGTAAGGACTGCCAAGCATCATAGGATAATCAAAAAGATAATTACAAACAAGAGTTAGTAAGGAACATATGAATAATATAAAATTGGATTCGTCAAAATATTCAGTTTTATCAGAACACATAATAGAACATAGTCACACTTTCGATTGAGAGAACACAAATATTTTAGATATTAAATATAATTATCATAGTGAATAGAATATAATTATCATCTGTTTGTGGTATGGAGAATTTTTGTTTTAGTGAGCTACCTTCTATTATTTTACAACCGTTTTTGCTTCCAAATTTATCTTTTAATAATTTTATTCATTTTAGATTGTTATTAGAGTTCGTTTTTATATTATAAATGACCTAGTTTGTAAAAAAATTTTTTGTAATTACAACATCAATATTGTTTCTGAGGATGGCTCAAAAGTAAGCCGAAACATGTAAGCGAATTAATTATTAATAAAGCTGTTTTGTTAACCGTATTGGTTCGCGCAAGAATTACCGTGCTTGGCTCCTATTGCCTTGGCTGCTATATGAAATCATTTTGTATAATTATCATAAAAGATTAATAATAGAAATGATTTATATCGAAGAACAAAAAAATGGTATTAATAGCATTAAAGACATTGAGTTGCCCAATGCCTCATATTTTGACATCCTAAATGAAATTTTTCTTTTCTTAAAAGATAGACTGTTTAAATGAATGAAATGTAATTCCAATAGAAATAACAAATAGAATACTTTGTGTTCTCCCATCGATCATAATTGAATGTGCATATTATATATTCTCGATTATATATATATATATATATATATATATATCCATGAGAAGCGATACATTACGTTTTCGTTCTTGTCACTTTTGTAACAAAAGATAAGCGTTATTATATATCTAAAATCTGAAAGAAATCGTATTACACCATTAATGTAAGTTTTCGTTTTTCAAGAAAATTATTTTAGTCAAAATTCCTATTAATTTTAAATTTAATTTTGATTTAGACAAATTAATCTTGATGTTAGTCTTACACTAAGAGACTAAACGAAATTCTCGTCGTTAAACGAGAATTGGGTTTTGTAATTTTTAATTATAGATATCGATTTAAGAATTAACTTGGTTCTCCATCAATAATCATCAACTGATATGGAACAATTATTTCTCGACTTGTAATAGTGTCAAGCGAAATAGGTTTTAATTATATTGAAAAAGACTCTGTGAATTAACGTCTATCGTTATATTCATATTAATGGTATATTAAATTAATTTTAAGATTTTAATAAAACATCTTTGCTCGTGTATTTGGTCATTTATATCTGAATTGTTTTACTGTGCAAACTTCGAGCGTTATTTATTTATATTATTTGTATTATTTCTATTTCTTTAATATAAGTTACAACTACTAAAACTCCTTTAATACTGATTAAATGTGGGATTTAAATACTATTTATAATAAAAATTAGTTTACTACTAATATTGATAATTACGATAATCTCCTTTAATATCAATAAATATTAACTCTGGTCTTAATACATCCATAGTTTCAATTAACAGCTTGATTCAGTTGAAAAATTTAATGATTTATGAAAGTTTATAATTTATAATCCATCAATATTTTAAATAATTAAGAATCACCTTTCCCTGTAATATGAAATATATAGTGGTATAAGATGATAATGGATAAGAAAAACAAGCTCAATAAATGGGATAGTAAAGAAAGAGATGATATTTCTCCTCAACATAAGAAATTGAGAATGGATAAAGAGGATTTGAGTAAGAATGATTGTGTTACGCGTTCGTCTTAACTACTTTCTGGGGGACGTAATACGCCAGATAGATCTGTTTCTGAATGTACAGATTTGGATGAATTTGTTGGAATGGACATTTTTAATAGTTCAATAAAATGAAAGAAAGGGCTTAGAGCAATAGCTAGATGTTAGTTGCTATATTTTAAAACATTAAAATTACAAAACAAAGGTTTTCGATCATACATTAGGTCATTTTCAATATTCGTTAAAAAATAAAAACGGTGACTAAAAATTACCTATCATTATTTGACTATCTAAACATATCTTAATTCAAATTAATGATTATTATAAAAGAACATATAAGAATTAGATTTAAAATCTTTATAACGTAAAAATTAAATAAAATTACATGATAAACTTTATAACTTACGATAATATTTTCTGTAGAATAAATCAATATTAAGACATTACATATGTTTCGGCCTATGTATTAGGCCCTCTTCAGACATACAAAAATCATATAAAAGTTCGCAAAGATGTTAATCATTTTTCTGTGTTGAACGTCGTTTTAGCTATACAGCGTTAATCTTAGTTTTTGACAAATTTTATTTTTTTATTGTTTTACTCATTTACAGAAGTTTCCAGTTATTATTATATTCATTATCTCAATTTTTGACTACGTCTTTACACGCTCTATTATATTGACTACGAAAGTTAATCATTGATGAGCATCCACCATCGAGATGCAGATAGGACTCATTACCAGATCGGTGAGTCCTATCGAAGTGACATGTATACTTGCTTGTCATCTAAAAATCATTTGTAAATAAATTCGTTCGTTTCACCAAAACATCCAAAATCTCTAACCAATCAGCCGCTTTGGCAAGCAGTTTCTATTCCTCTGATGAACGTTGGTATCTTATTATCACTCGCATGTTCTACACAGGAATATTTCTTTCTTGAAATGATTAACATCTTTGTGAACTTTTATATTATTTTTGTACATCTGAAGAAGGTCTAATACAAAGGCTAAAACATATGTAATGTAATGTTTTAATATTGATTTATTCTACATCAGAAAATATTATTGTAAGTTATAAAATTTATCACGTAATTTTATATATTTAATTTTTACTGTTATAAGACTTTAAATCTAACTCTAAAGATTTTAAATCTAACTCTTATATGCTCTTTCATAATCATTATCGCGTATTATTAACAATCATTATTCTAATTGTTTTTAATTCAAATTAATATTAATACAATATTAACGGATGCAAATATGAAACATACATGACGCATACATATATACAATTACATAACGTTTGAATTCTTACAATTTAAATATACCTATATCGGTTAGATGGGTATATAGCGAAGAAAAGAAACTGAAGTCATTTCAAATGATTTGAACTTTGTAATTCATCCCATTTTGAGTAGTATTTATTGTTCTGTCCATACTAACTGCTTGGTAAAAGTATCACGCTATTTGGAATATATAAAGCCAGTTTGAGCATCTTATAATCGTATAAAAATTCAAGTATTTCTTCAAGATATTCCTTGTTATGTACATAATGAACATCTTTAAATGGTTCTACAGATAACAATTAAAATTAGCTTTATTCTTAAGCAAGAAGCATTGTTAAAACCAGAACTCCGAATAATCACCATGTCAGCAAAAAGTTTAAAAGTGTAATGAATCGTTCGAGAAAATTCTAGAACTCAATTTCCGTTATGTTGTTATATGTCTTATCACGCAAAGATCTTCAACTATTGCTATACAAATTTGATGATGATTATTCGGAGTTCTGATTTTGATGATTATTCGGAGTTCTGATTTTGATGATTATTCGGAGTTCTGGAAATTAGTTAACACAATTAGTATCTATACGAATGTAGATAAATATTTAGCTCAAAGGCTAATTAAACAATACAATATTAAAAGAGTGGAGGAAGTTTACAGGATCTTTCGCGTATTCAACAAAAGAGATTAGAGAGGATGAGACGGTTGTATTTTTCTATCCACCAGACTTAGGGGTTCTATTTCAGAAGTCATGAATATTCCAAATCATTTGATAAGATACATCTTTCCTCAAGAGGAAAGTATCGAACTGGCCCTCCTTTGAGTGAGGGAAACCTTCGTGATCAGTCTATTAAAGAATTCACTTCTTATTATATCTGACGTTATTCCTGCGGTATATATCTGATATATCTGATAGAGGTTTGGAGTGTGAGGACAATACAATTCATTAAGAGTTAAACTCAGAGAGCAGCGGTTTAATTAATTCTCGAACAATGGGAGAAAAAGTTGATTTGTCTTTGAAAACAAATTTTTATTCCTTGAATGTAAGGCAAGAGCCAACTCTTACATTAATCTATTGCACATTATTGGATGATAAACTATTCAGAGACGCTAAAATATATAATATAGTTAAAATCACATCGAGTTTTTTTCGTAAATACGGGTGGATCAAATATAAACCGGAATTTTACAAATACTTTTCTTAGCCAACCACGAGCGCTCTCACAGTGTAGGTTCTTGTAGTGTAGTGTATCAGGAGTGGGGAAAACGCTTGGTGAGCTGTTTGACTCAGTCAATTCGCCAGTACAGCTATGAGTGAGCAACAGGTTCCAGCGTCCGTTGCACAACGGGTTATAATAAAGTTTTTAACTAAGGAAGGCGTTAAACCGTGCGAAATTTTGACTCGATTGAAGGTTCAGTATGGGGATGATACTCTGTCTAAAACTCAAGTGTTTGATTGGGCCAAAAAGTTTAAGAGTGGACGAGAAAG
>NW_017304472.1:623052-625073 GCF_001594115.1 Trachymyrmex septentrionalis | reverse complement strand
GTCCTTTCCATCCTAATTCATGTTTCATGCCTTCAATGGAATTGCAGAGATCTTACATCTAAATTGAGGGAATTTTCTAAACTTGTATATAATTATAATATTGTTGCACTTCAAGAACTTAGGTCAGACCAAGAACGATAACATCATTCAAGAATTATACAATATTTAGAAACAATAAACCAAATAATCTGGACAATGGTGGAACGGCAATTTTTTATAAATTATCGTTAGATCCTACCTTAGTGAAATTAGAGCCATGTAATATTATTGGAGTGGAATGCACTGCTGTTCTAGTCAACAAAAACATCTTTGATAATGAGAAAACTTTAGAGCTTTCGATGTATAGATCTCCTGATATTTCGGCAAACAAAGAGAAATGGACGAATCTTTTTAATAGCTTTTTGATCTTTGCTAATAAATTCAACATAATGGTTTTCGGTGACTTTAATGCTCAAAATGATTTGTGGGATGCTACTAGGGAGAACTCTGCTGGCAGAGTTTAATGGAGTGTATCACTGACTCTTCTTTCCTAATTCTAAATGATGGGAAAGATACTAGGATATCAATTAATGCTAATTATTGTAGTGTCCTAGATCTTTCAATCGTATCTTCTAACCTGGGTTTTATTTCACGTTAGACTGTTGTAGAGGAATTGTTTGGTAATGATCATTATCCAATATGTACGTAGGCTGCTGGAAAAGTTTCTGCAAACAATATGAAAAAAAACATGTAAAATTCGGTAAATGGCTTTATTGTTTTTCGAAGTATTCGCCTTTAAGATCGATACATTTTTGCATACGCTCGAACCAATTTTCGAAGCATTTTTTCCACTCTAAGGTTGTAACCTCAGAAATCAGTGTACGAAATGTTTCAACAGCTGCTTCAGGCGACTTAAATCGCTCACCACGCATCTTATTTTTAATGTTTGGGAACAAAAAGAAGTCATTAGGTGATAAATCAGGTGAATACAAACAATGAGTCATCAATTCGACATTATTACTGGATAAAAAATCAACGGTTTGACGTGCTGTGTGACAGCTAGCGTTGTCATGATGAAGGATGATGCGACGACTTCGGTTTGTTCTACGCAATTCATTTATGACTTCTGGCAAACAAATTGTTGTATACCAATCAGTATTTACAGTCCTTCGATCCTCTAAAGCCACGGTTGTCACATGTCCGGTATAACCGAAGAAACAAGCAATCATTTGCTTGGCAGCACTGCGTGAACGAACAACTTTTGTTAGTTTCGGTTCATTTTGAAATACCCAAACAGTGAATTGTTGTTTACTTTCGGGCTCATACGAATAGATCCATGTTTCGTCCTCAGTAACGATGTTTTAGACCAAATTTGACCGACCTCGGTTAAATTTCTTGAGCATTTCTTTGCTCCATTTAACACGAGCCTGTTTTTGAGCTTCGGTCAAATTGTGTGGGATCCAACGACTGCTGCAAAGTTTCCGTACGCTCAAGTGATCATGCAAAATCGTATGTATTGCTTTCATGTCAATGCCTAAGGATGCCTGAATCTGACGGTATATTATATGCCGGTCTCGCTCAATCATTTCACGCACAGCATCAACATTAGTGGCAACAACAGACGTGGTTGGACGACCTTCACGGAATTCATCACTAAGAAAGGTACGTCCACGCTGGAATTCGGCAAACCAATTATAAACTATCCTATATATTGGGTGGTGCTTCATCCCCAAAAGCCAAATGAAATCGATCGATGCATTGTTTCGGAGTTAGATTACATTTGTAATCGTAAAAAATCAATCGTCGTTTTGTAATTTATGATTGAATTTTAATTAAAGTTTGTTACTACATTACTGGCTCTTTTCCCTTCTTTTGCTAATTGTTAACTATTAAAGCTTACGATTATTCAGATTAAAAAATTCGTCATAGCTACAAAATACTGTAAATAAGCGCTGCAGTTATATTTTCATGTGAAACGCGAGTCTGGGTGGGCTACGTTAGACTATTTAATAAATGTTACTGTGAATGTTAAGCTATTTCCA
>NW_017304472.1:619261-622952 GCF_001594115.1 Trachymyrmex septentrionalis | reverse complement strand
GGTAATGGCCGCTCCATTGTCGCCACTCAACGTGCCTTTCGAGCGCACTTGACTCCATGCGACTTCTTCCTATGGGGTTATTTGAAGTCTATTGTTTACAACGATCGACCAGAGACCCTAGCTCACCTGAAGACAAACATTCGGAACGCCATCGCCGAAATACCGGTGGACATGCTTCAGAGAGTGACGCAAAACTTCAGAAATCGACTCAATCAGTGCATAGGCAACGGCGGCCGTCATTTGATAGATGTAATTTTCAAAAGTGCATGAAAAAAAATTTGATGAGGTGATCTGTAAGATGAAAAAAGAATTATACCGATATCTGCAATAGTTTCGTTTTTATCAACCTTTAAAAAAAGTAAGTTTCTCTGCCGCACCCTATATTAAAGCTTACGATTATTCAGATTAAAAAATTCGTCATAGCTACAAAATACTGTAAATAAGCGCTGCAGTTATATTTTCATGTGAAACGCGAGTCTGGGTGGGCTACGTTAGACTATTTAATAAATGTTACTGTGAATGTTAAGCTATTTCCATATCAGCTACATATCAAACGCATTAAGCCTTTTATGGATCATGTCAGAATTTTTTGAGGTTATGGCGTGGCAAAGCAGTGGCAAAGTATCGTGGCATTCGTGGCACTGACGAGGAAATTTCTACCAGGAAGGTATCTCAGAAGAAAAGATAAAAGCCATTTAATGATCTAGCTGGATCTTATATTATTCAATGTGAATTTATATACTATATAGCTCTTTAAACTGCTCGCCAAAATTATTTTTCTGAAATACAAACTCCACTAAACTACCGCAATAATACCACAAGTTCAATTCAATTTAGGACTACAAAGAGTAATTCAAAATAAACGTTTGCCCAGTATCGTTCCTGACTTAATTATAAAAAGATGATTTTATTCTTTGCCAAATTTTAGTTTTCAAATTATAATAAGAAATAATTAGCGATTGACGAGACGCATAGAGAAGGTAGGTACGCCAAGGCGGTGTAGTTCACTGTCCAACGCAGAACCCTACGGAGAATTCTTGCTGCGATCAGACGATTACACACACGTGAGCATGCATATGCGATAGCATTTGCTCACGCACGTAGGCACGCATGCACGCACGGAATAAAGCAGGAAATAAATGCCTGCTTGAAAAACAAAAATTATATGGGAAATTAATGTTTTCAAAAACTATTTAAGCAAAAAATCTATTTCATTGACAATGTATGTCAAGATCAAGGTCATAGAAGCTGAATCCGTTGTTTTCAATATTTACCCCTATGGTTTGCTGAAAGTTTATAAAGAGAGCAATCCATTAAGACTAATTGTGAGCTACACCAATAGTCCCTTTCATCCCATTCAATAATCCCTCTCTCCACTTTTTTAAAAAACAACATAGATAAAAATAACAAAAAAAAATTTCAGTAAAGAATATTCAGTAAAAAAGCCCATTTCAAAAATTTCATGTACATTATATTCAGCTACATTAAAAACAGTAATGAGTCAAAAAGATAAACGGATTAATAATAGACCTTAACTATAAAATTGTTTTTTTCGATGTCATTTCCATGTATAAAAATATTCTAACAGATTCAACTATAAAAAGCATAAAACTACAATGAAGCTCTATTTGTAATAATACTGAAATATCGAAAACTACATTTATAAAACAAGTAAAATTATATTAAATTCAACCTTTTTAATGTTCGACAATAAAATATTCAAAGTCGGTATGCCCATCTTCGTCATCTATACTAGTCAACATCGTATTATAACATCAATTTAGAAACGATGTCTTCGCCATAATTACTAATTTCATACCGTTTTACTATCGTTACAAAGACATCATATTCTCGACGCCACAAGACAAAATCGAATTGATACTCAATGAATTTAGCTCTTATCACGAGAATTTAATTTACTGTAAAATATGACGATAAATGTGATATTAGTCTTCTAAATGTGAGATTAATGATAGAGGAGAGAAGGATAATCTTTGATAAAAACCTACCACACACGCACGCACGCACGCACGCACGCACGCACGCACGCACGCACGCACGCACGCACGCACGCACGCACGCACGCACGCACGCACGCACGCACGCACGCACACACACACACAATTTCGAAAAATTCCTTAACTTTAATTCAAATCACCCTATCGAGCACAAGAAAGGTGTAATTATTTAACCGAATATTCTTCCTCTCTCATTCTAAATTTCACGAAAAAAACATCCATTCTATGATTCAAATAAACATTAAGATAATGCTCCAGATTAGAAGATCCCCTTCTCCAATGACCTTAACATATGTTGTCAAGGTCATGACCCCGAGATCCTCTAATTTGGAGTATTACCTTCATTAATAACGGACATTTAATAGAGATAATATTCTTTACAACTAGTAATAGAATCAAAGCGCTCTCTCAAAGATCTTTTTCCGATGAACAAAATGATAGCAATAAAAATAACTCTCATGATAACGACATAAAAAAGTATAATATTTTATAATACCTTACTTTGGTGATGTATCAAAAAATTGTAAAACTGTCTTCAACAAAATCGGCTTCAAAATTGCTTATAAACCGAATAACTGCTTAAACAGATGTATAAAAAACGGATAAAAACGCACTAAAAAAAGATGAACATATGAATGTAATCTATGATCGGTATTCATAATCCATTTTTATATTTAAGACCATCTTAAGTACTATCTTAAGATGTCCTCTAGATTCATAGTAAAAAAATAAGACAATACTTGAGTAAAATCTCAAGTTAAAACTTAACAAAGACGATCTTATTTCAAAACGTTTTGAACGGTGAATCTTGACATGATTCACCCAGATAGCCAGCCTTGCAAATGTCATAGCTGAATAAACTGTGATTTTTATAGTTTAAATATTGTACTTGGTATCGTGCACAAGAGTCAATGTCGTCAGATTTTAGTTACAGCTTTAAATTATATTACAGTGCTAGCATTAAAACAAAACTCCGTGCTATAACTTTGTAAACATACAGTACTGTTACACGTATCAGGTTTTGTGCCGAATTTTTGTGCCCGTTCCATTCTTGCACGTAGATTTCTCCCGTAATGCGTGATCGCATTGTCAGCAATAAAACCAGGTTTTCTAATCAATAATATGTTTTACATTTATAGAATTATACGTTACATTTATTTGATTGTTGATACTGTGCCTTTTATCCCGTTTGATGTGATTTTTTAGACACGAGTAATTGAATTACGTTGTATCCCTCTAGTGGCGATATTGTGCACTGTTTGAAAATTGGACATATTGAATATTTCTGTACGAAACTAGTCATGCGTAAAAGCATCATGCAAGTTAGAGCACGCAGTGCGTATGATGAAAAATTCTCAGTAAAAAATGTTTATCTTTTTTTTTAATAAAATGACTGCGTTCTAGATCATTCGAGTAGCATTTGAAAGACAGAAAGATTCTTCATATAAAAATAAATAACAATAAACAAAGGGCAAAGTAAGAATCAACAATTAAATGTTATAGTATATGGCTTAATTATTTTGCATCTTAATGCTATTTTTGTTTTATTGTTTGATCATAATTTTTGTATTTATATCGACGAATTTGTTCAACTATTTTATGTTACATGGCCTTATCAATTTTACTCCGAGAGACATTGAACACATTCGATTTAATCGTGTGCAAGCAATGTC
>NW_017304472.1:608349-619161 GCF_001594115.1 Trachymyrmex septentrionalis | reverse complement strand
CGACGAATTTGTTCAACTATTTTATGTTACATGGCCTTATCAATTTTAGTCCGAGAGACATTGAACACATTCGATTTAATCGTGTGCAAGCAATGTGATTTTCTACATGGAGACTCACAAAGCTTTCATTGTAATGAATATATTTAGTAACTCATTTGTACATCGACCATTGCGAAAAGTTAATATCTGAAGAGAGCTCAATCCAGTAGCTAAAACTTGTAGAACCTGACGTTGAATTTTCTAATCAATTATATGTTTTATATTTATAGAACTACGTTACATTTATTTGATTGTTGATTCTTATTTTGCCCTTTATTATTATTTATTTTCATTCAATTAGACTTTTAGAGTCAGCATCTCAACATCTAAAAGTCTAATCGGATAATCTAGAAGAATACACCAATAATAACTCAACTGTTGAGTCTGCTGAACGCACGCAGTCAATGATGATGCCTTGAAGATGAGTTCCCATAATTGGTTTCAAGATGAAAATTAATAAAAATGTTGCACGCTGTAACAAGATCATGCGCTTAATGCGCTGTTTCAAAGAGATAAAATCTGTATAATTCATAGTGCAGTCAACGTGCTGCTGCAACATAACGTTGTGCTGGCAACGTGCGGTCAACGTGCTGTTTATATGATTTGTTTTATGTGACTTCACGAATTTCAACACATGATGTCTCACATGAGTATAATATGCGCGTACGGTGGAACGTTTCAGAGCTTTATAACTCTGCAACATAAGGTTATTGGTGTCGTACAAATGCTATATCTGGATAAGTACGTCTTATTCAAAATAAGATTTAAGACTATCTTCTTAGTTACAAATTCATAGTTATTATTGTATAAGATATCTTATTTTATATACACATATATGTATAAATAATATTATATATATATAATCTTATTTATACATATATATATATATACATATATATTATATATAATAAATAAGACGCCAAGCGTGTTCAAAATCGATTTAAGCAAAAATGATAAATGCTAAGAAGATCTCATTCATCTCAAATTTTAATAAACATATACTAAATCGATGAGTTTCCGCGTAAAAATAAATATTTGACAATAAAAATGTGCCGCTCTGTCCTGCGAATCGAGATATTAAACATTAAAGTTGACATTATTGAGGTTAGAAAATATGTCATACTTAAATGTATGATCAATACGCTGTAATCACGTGTGCAAGTTTTTGTAGGCAAACATGATATTTTTTTGCTGCAGACTCTTATTTGTATTGAAAAATGGTATCTTCAATGAAGTAGTTAAATAAGAATCTTTGATTCGCTGGCCAAAATGTTAGTAATGCAAACTTGTGGCCAAAATTTATATAGGAAACGTTTTGAGATAGAGATTTAACCGATTATAAACGAATATGATTCTTGTAAATTTTTCTTATATAAATACAATTCCAATATCAGAAGATTTTTTTATATGACATTTTATGTTTTGCATCCCTCTGAAAGAGTTCCCACCTTGTACTAGTCATGGGGCTTGCGGGCCATGGGACGTCCTGAGATGCACATGGTCTGAACGCTCCATAACAATAGAGCAAAAATGAAGATTAACTTTGACTTGCTAACGCAGGACCGATGTCTTCGTGCTAAATGTCTGATGAAGTAAATATCGACCAGCAAAATGTGCGCCTGGCGTCCTGCGGGGCCGCGAGTTCCCGAGCCATAGCGAGTGGCGGGGCTTACGGTTGCCTGCGATACTATCCGCTCAGAGGTGGGCCCGTGGACAACCAACTAAGAAGAATCCAAGCTAGGATGTGAGTTACCGTGGCTGGAGCTGCATGGCGCAAAAGGAGTTGCGTCTCGAATGGTGCCTCCTGGATACTGAGCGTCCTCCAGGAGTAATAGCCAAGCCCCGGACATTCGCGACTTTGCCCGGGTGAGTGCGATACTCGTGAAACTTGCATGGATAATAGTACCGAATCAAAAACGAACTTAGATCAAGTCCTCCAGGGCGTGGCTTCTCTATGAAGCGAACGACCGGAAGAGACTAATACAACAAGGCTTTTCTTATATCACAGCTTAGTAACAGCGACATGACTGTAGTACAACTGAGGCTCAATCTAGACAAGAACAATCACTTGGAAGTACTGGTGGGGATACACGCACCGGCAAGAATGAGAATTCCCTGGCGTTCGGCGCGCGGTATTACATTATATCATATTTTTTTTATTCATTTTATTATATGTTCTTATATTTAACTATAATTTTAATGTTGCAATCTTGCGATATAAAATATTAATTTCATTTGCACACTGCAAATTAATAAATGCATGCAAAGCTATTACAATGAGTCTCAAAATTACACATAATGTTGTAATTATGCACAAAAAATTTTTACAATATTAAAAAATTTTTATGCATAATTAGAGTATTTTGTACATAATAAAAGTATTATTATAAATATTGGCGAGCGAGAGACACCGGGGTATCTCACTCGTATTAGTAACAAATGTGTGAGACAGCGAAAAGCTGCCGCAAGCCGGCATCACATCCAATTATGCTTTCTCTCTCAATCGTGCGCCTTGCGCTAAAAACAGAATATCGGAGCGCCCCCACTATTTTCTTCCTATGTACTCCTCGCCTCCTCCGCGTTTTTCAGTAACACGTACGTATGCGCTTCGGTATGAGTAGCGCCGCGTGCCGAACAGGACATCATTCCTGTCGGTGCGTGCACATACTCTGCGACTCCTAAACAGCACAACCACCGAAAAGAGTTGAAGAGCTGGTGCTCTATGCGAAGACACGGAGGCTCGCATTCTTCTGCGATGAAAACTCCCACCATAGAGCGGAGGAGCTTGAATATAAACTCGAGAGAGAAGAGCCGCCATGAATTCATGATGAGCATCGGTCATCCTAAATAGAGAATGAGAACCTACTTTCATGGACCGCAGAATACAGATGATAGACATAAACATATGCAACGAGAAAGTGGTTAGTCTAGTACGAGACTAGAGAGTGTCCGAAGAACCATCAAAATCGGATCACAGACAGATAAGATATGCCCTCAGACATATGGAAAATCTAGAATGGAAATGTAACCTCAGAACAACAAACTGGGAGGGTTGTAAGACGGACCTTGAGGCCATCTTAAAGAACGCCCCTACCAGATTCCACTCAAAGGAGAATCTAAAATTCGCGGCTCAGTATGTGAGTGACACTATAAAAGAGACCTACGAGACAAACTGCCCCGAAAAACCGAAGTACTTATCGATTGATCCGGTGTAACAACATTGTTTTTTTGAGCATTGAATATATCGAATTTTGCAAACAAAACGTAATTTGCGGGAAACTTTGCTTTTTTGCTTTCATTTGAAGAAAAGCTTTGCAGTTGAAAGTCAACGAATGCTGTTGGAAGCTTATAGTGATTATACTCCATCAATTTCAACATGTGAGTACTGGTTTCGACGCTATAAAAAAAGTAATATTGACACGGAAGACAAGAAACCAGGCCAGCCGAAAAAGTTTGAAGATAAGAAAGTGGAATACTTTACTCAATCAAGATTCGAGTCAAACGCAAGAAGAACTTGCAAAATCATTAAATGTTGATCGATCAACGATTTCCAGACGTTTGAAGGCCAATGAAATGATTCAAAAGCAAGGAAATTGGGTGCCGTACAAGTTGAAACCGAGGGACGTCGAAAGGCGCAAAATAACCTGTGAATTGTTGCTTCAAAGACACAGAAGAAAAAGTTTTTTGCATCGTATCGTCACGGGTGATGAAAAATGGATACGCTACAAAGCGCAAAAAATCATGGTGCAGGCCAGGCAAACCATCAACATCGATGGCAAAGCCGAATATTCAGCGCCAAGCTCATGCTCTGTATTTGGTGAGATCAGCTGAGTGTAGTGTATGAGCTATTCCAACCCAACAAAATCCACTGAGGAACGCTACCAACAACAATTGATGCAATTGAGTCGAGCATTGAAGCAAAAACGGCCAGATTACGCGAAAAGATGACGAACAAAGTGACTTTCCAGCACGACAACGCTCGGCCACATGTTGCGAAACCAGTCAAGGAAACGTTAAAAGCACTTAACTGGGATGTCCTATTATACCCGCCGTATTCTCCAGATATTGTTCCTTCCGATTATCTATTTCGATCGATGACTCATGTTCACCTGTTTGAACAGCGCTTCTTATGAAGATACTAAAAAATGGGTCGATTCGTGGATAGTCTCAAAAGATGTGTCGTTCTTTCGACATGGAATCCACCTATTACTAGAAAAGTGGAAAAAAGTACAATAGTGGCTAGCGAACAATATTTTGAATAATCAATTTGTAACCATTTTTTCACAATAAAGCTATATTTTTACCAAAAAATCTTTTAAAATTAATGCATACTCCCAATATGGCTACGCAGATGACGTGGTCATAGTTATCAGATAACTTTCTCATGACTCTCAAGGAACACATGGACAAAGCCTTGATCTAATCGTGCAAAACTGGTGTAGGACGAGAGAACTGAGGATAAATCCGGAAAAGACCTCGGCCATAGTTTCACCAGGAAATACAAGCTCGAATAAATAGAGTCTTTGAAGCGTTGGGACAAGGAAATAAACTACATATATTCCGTGAAGTATCTAGGAGTATACCTAGATCTTAAGCTGAGCTGGAAAATACCTCAAAGATAAGAGAAAAAAGCTCTACATCTCTTGCAGAAGAGTCACAGGTAAGAACTGGGAAATAAAACCCAGGTTTGCCCTGTGGCTATACAAAATTATTACCAAGATTGACGTATGCTACAATTGTCTGGTAGCCAAGGGTAAAGAAGATGGAAGCGAGGAATCTGCTCAAGAATTCTTCAAAGGGATACCTGAAGGTTGCGATAGAGTTAATAAAAAGCGAGGCGCTGGAGATAGCACTCAATTTTACCCTTGCGCCTAGGGATCATTAGCACAGCAAGCAGCATATAGGATGAAATATCAGGAGGAATGGTAGGAAACTACAACTGACTACACTAGACTGGGTCTGATCGACATGTCCCCTTTCACACTGAATAAAGACAAGATCTCCAGGAAACACCTACTGGGAAAGACCTTTAAGATTCAAATACCGGCTAGGGAGGATTGGCAAGATCTCAACTTTCTAATCAATCCAAACGTATGGTACATGGATGGGAGCAAATGATCGTTTTGGAGCAGGCATCTACGATCCCATCGCCAATCATAAAGAAAGGATACCAATAGAAAAGCTGTCCAAGCTGGATTTTCAAGCTGAGGTATTTGCCATCTCAAGGTGTGCAGAACTCCTCATCGATAAAAGAAACAGGAATTGTATCTGTATCTGTTCGGATACAGCAGAGCAGCTATAAATGCACTTGCAGAGACCTCTACAGAATCGTCTGGGACTGCATGCAATCCTTGAAAAACTAAAGGAAACAAGTTAAGTTACCCTAGTAACTATGGGCTCCTGATTACCAAGGAATACCGGGCAACAAGAGGACGGACGGGTTAGCAAAGCTGGAGACAGAAATGAACCCGGCTGAACAGACCGTCGGGGTTCCCTTGACGCTAGGTAAAAGAAAGCTCAAGAAAACGTTGGAGCGAGAGCACTTAAACTTTTAGAGAGAAACGAAGGATTGCTGATGGACCAAGTAATTGATGAAACAATCTAATCTGGCTAGAACAAAAAAGCTGATAGCAATGGGAAGAGACGAACTGAGAATGGGCATAGGCCTTCTTACAAGACACTTGCCTCTCAGAGCACACCTATTCAACATCAGATTGGTCAGGCAGAAAAACTATCGGCTGTATGGAAAGCGAGAACAGTATGCACCATCTGTGTCTCTGCCCTCTGCTTACCTGCAAGAGATATAGATCCTAGAGTCACATGTTTTTAACATCCGAGGATTTAGATAGAGCAAAGATAGGCGACCTGGTACATGGTACGGGGCTGGACTTGATTGTTTAACTTTAGAAACAAGTAAAGAATGACAATGGAACCCTAAAGATCTCGGTTGCGTTAGGTGGCTGCCATAGCTCCATCTGCATTTTTACCACTACTACTACTAAAGAGAATAACCAATAACGAATTTTATAAATATTTGTATGTTTGTTTTTTCGACCTGTCATTGACTTCCGTTTCCGTTTATGTTTCCGTTTATGTTCGGTTGAGCAACAGCAATGTATAATAACTAATAAATTCGATTTTATTATATTATAATTAACACAATTTTATTTAATGACTGGATTGTTTGATAGAAAAAACTAACTAAAGTTTATGGAAGGTTTTTCATTTTTTCTTTAATCGTGACATAATTATTTTATTGGAATCTTAAGTCGTGACGTCATACGTCCAACATGGCCGCTCTCTTCAATAAGGATAACACTAACAGGTTAACCTGTACGAGTTCAGACACGCAGTGTTCATAATTTTGAAAAAAAGGATTGAGCACTACAATAGATATTTATATAGCACGGAGAACTTTCAAATGTGTTTTGTGTGTATCGTTTCTCGAACTAATTATTATTGTGGCTCTGCCGTTTTGCTTAAATAATCCTTCAAAGGACGATACTAATTTGATCGGCTAGTGATCGTTGTTGACAAAAAGCTGCATATCTGAGAAAATAAAACTCTTTCATCGGAAGCTCGATCTCGCAGGACAGTTGATATTTTATATTCGTACAGACGAGTGTAGTTCGCAAGTATAACATATTTTGAAGATGCATTTAAACATAAAAGATATTTGTAACTTCGCGGAATGTTGACCTTCGACGCGTAATTTTATTGAAGGTGAAAATTTGTTGAATTGTGGTCATTTATTGGCATGTGACATAGCAAAACAAACCGAAGACATCTATAATTTGCTTTGTTTCTGCTTACAAATCTCTAACATGAGCGATCCATCCCCCCTCCCCATCAAGTAAAAATCAATATAAATGCAAACGGAACGATAAACTCAGCCGAATGTACATGTAAGGCTGATTTAAGTGCCAAGTCCAAGCACATAGTTGCTACATTATTATTTTGCAATCGGTAGCAATATACATATATGTATATTACAATTAGTTATATATATTAAATATTATGTACATAATATTATGTATGTAATTTATTAAGCTTAAATAATCAAATGTATACAAATTTTAACGTTGTTTTCTTGCAATTATCATTTTTTAAATATAGTTTGGCATTTATATTTATAAACAAAGGATCTTTTTTACTTCAGAGATTTTTTACTTCAAGATATCGAAAAATTAAATTAAATATCTTGTACTGATAAAAAAAATGCGTATTTTTTCCCATGCGGAATTTTCCCCACACGGCAGCATTGGACATTTATAAGGCAACTCCACTGGCAGAACATAAATGTTTTAACATTGAAAAATCAAAAGCGAGTGAGAAGAAGTCACATTTATTAAATTATCAAAATTATCCACCATTCCATCGTCATATGTGACGCATTTGTAAGATATCTTTTTGGGATGATATAACCAATGATTGATTGTAAATAATTAAATCTTTTTTAAAAAATAAGAAATAAGATTGGACTGTCTAAACAACTATAAATGTACATGTCAAAGTTAGATGTTATGAATACAATATATATTCTTAATTTTTTAATTTTAATTATCTCAAATGTGACTGTGCGCCGTAGATCTCTTATATTTTTGCAGTAGTATAATATTTTCAATTTATAATTCTATACACTTAATAGGAAAACTTATCTTATTTCTTATGTCGACAACTTCATAAAATGTGTGTATTTTTTTATTTTTTATACTGTATTTTACAATAAATTTTATGCATTTTAATTTTTATTTGTTAAATTAGTTTTTTTAATAATTAGATGTGGAAGACATAGTCCTAAAGAAAAGATCTTGATGCAAACAAATATTTCTTTGCCAGATATCTTACCTGAAATAAATGCTATTGTGGATAATTTACCATCAGCACAAATGTTAGAATTATCTAATATGTTTTTAGATATACCACCGAAAAAGTGTTGTATCGTTCGAGTGAATAACTTTTCAAAGGATATAATTCAATTATGCATAGAAACTAAACATTCCCTTGCTTTATGGAAAAAAGAACATCAATTCAGAATCATAGGATTAAGATGCTACCAATTGTTAACTTATTCAAAAAATAAAAATCTAGATTAGCACAAATCATTAAACTTTTTCTATTCTAAAGAATTTACAAATAAATATGTGAGACACGGGCTAGAAAATGAAGCACTTGCTCGACAAAAATATAGAAAAATGACAAAGTCTACTGTAATCGAATATGGATTGATAATCTCTATCGAAAATCCTTGGATCGACTACTCGCCTGATAGTATTGTTTTCGAAGACAACAAACCTGTAAAGTTATTAGAGATAAAGTGCCCTTATGCAGAAAAAACTTCATCAAATATTTATGATATAGTACGACAAGAAAAATATATTGAATATAGTAGATTTATCAAATAATATATCCTTAAAAACTATATATTCTTCTTAGGCTCAAGTGCAATTTGGAATGGCTATATTAAATCTGAAACAAAAAGATTTTATTTTATATTCCTCTTATGATATCAAAGCATGATTGTTCTGCCAATAGTTTTAAATGTAAAATATGCTAAACAGTTACTTTCAACTCTAAAGATTACTTATTTTAATAATATGTTACATTATATTTGTGAGAAAAATTAATTAATATGTTTTAAAAAATAAATTTAATATCTTCACAAACTTATGTATACTACATTTATTAAATACAAAATATCCTTAGAATGTTTTTTTTATTATAAAACTTGTACACATACAACATAAGTAATTAAATATAAAAATAATTATATTAATATCGCATACATAAATAATAAATTAAAATACAAATTTGTCATCTTTAAACATTGGAGAACTTAGATTTACTATCGCTGATAGTATAAATAATTAAAAATATTTGTTCAATTTTAAAAATAAGACCTTGAGGCATTTTATCACTCAATATTTTGAATGTTTTTAATCTTTGATTTATCCTTTCTATATGTACACAAGCTTTCGCTATTTTAGCGTTTAAAAGAGCTTCTTTCTTTGAAAATCGTTTTTTATTCCTCAAAAATGCTGGTTTGATTAGTTTTATACCATTTTGTAAACAAATACTATCTATAAAGAAACCTTTGTCTATCGTAATAGCATCATCTCTTTGTAAAAGATTAATAAGATTACTTTGTTCAAAAATCACTTTATCAGATGCTTTATCACCATAAGCACAACTAATAAAACTAATCAGACTAGCTGGAGTTACTCCTGTCATAAATTTTACTGTATATGTCAATTTGAATATGTTATTGTTTGACAACAAAATATTTTTCTTTTTCTGAATTAAAATTTCTGTGCAATCTAAAATCTTTTTAACATCAGGGAAGTCTACAAAGCAAATTGGAATGTTTTTCTGAATTTCATCTTTAGAAGGAAAACGCATAATATATATGTTAAAACACTACTTAAAACCGTTAACATATGCAAAAATATATATCGTATTTGTAAATAATATACCGTTGAATAAGACAGATACAGATAAATTCAATAAGATAAGAAAAATAAGATAAATTTATCTTCAATTTAACAAAAGTTAATATAACTTTAGTACGATAATCATATGTTGAGCAAGAATTTGAATATACTTCGTTCAAAATTTCAACAATAGTGTCTAATAATAAAAAACTTTCAATACCGCACATTGTACTCAAATCCTTCTCCGTTCGTATAAAATAATATAAATTTTTCTCTTAGACTATCTATTTGACAGCTACATCACAAAAGTTTTTTTGCTTTTCTACATAACTCCGAATTTTCATTTGCTCATCGTGATAATCTTGGTATTTCTCTGTAATGAGATTCTTTTCTATTTTATTTTCTTTTTGATCTTCCAGTTCTTCTCTCTTTTGTTTTTTTCTGTATCTTCTTTTTTGTCTTTTTTCACTTATTATCATTTCTGTTTTAAATTACTGCTTTGAATTACTGCTACCGTAGGAAGGTTACATAATGGCACAGCTTTTAATTTTAGAATTCGATTTTGAGCTGGTACGTCTATGAAATGCATTTATTATTATTTCATCATAAATAGCAGATTGGATAACATCATATTTTTATTTAATGGTGACAATTTTTTTACAAATTATATGTACTTACTAGCAAATCTGTAATCGCTTTTTATTCTCGTTTGCTACCAACCGAAGGTTGGCGAAAATGGAGGAAGTATGTGTTTCACTGAGGCGAATCGGTGCTGACTGATAATATCCATAACTACAATGTATATTCTTATCAACTTTTTGCTACAGACTTCTTATTGACCAAGCTTGGTTTATAGCACATAATTATCATTAATTATATTGTTATTAAATAAAATATTTTCGTCAACATAAGTTTTTAATTGGTTAGAAATGAGTTCTCGTTGTATGCATGTTCTTTGATTGGATGTCGACTGAATCTAGGAACTAAATCAATGAACCAATGAGATATATTGTCAGTAGAAAACCTCAGTGTGGTACCACAGTACGAGGTCTGTTCAAAAAGTATCGCGAATTTTGTTTTTTCAAAAATTATTTATTTATTCATGAATATCTATTTTGTCCCCTTCAAAGTAATACCCATCAGATATTATACACTTGTGCCAACGTTTTTTCCAATCCTCGAAGCACTTCAAAAAATTATTTTTTGTGATCTTGTTCAGCTCCTCCTTCGATGCCGTCTTTATCTCCTCAATCGTAGCGTAGCGTCGTCCTTTCATGGGCCTCTTCAGTTTCGGGAACAAGAAAAAGTCACAGGGGGCCAGATCTGGGGAATACGGTGGCTG
>NW_017304472.1:604838-607530 GCF_001594115.1 Trachymyrmex septentrionalis | reverse complement strand
TATTGTATTTTAAATTTATTTTTTCGACATACATGTATATAAATTTCTTTTATATCTCAGCTTTCTCATAACATTTTCATAGATATATAATTACATAATATTTCTTTATACAAATATACATTTTTAAGTTAATTTAATATTTTTCCTAATATTTTTCTCCATTTTCTCTTTATTTTTCAATATGTTTACAATTTATTTTTATTAATTTTCATTAAATTCAGATTATTTTATCGTAATAGTAGGTTTATTCGGTTGTATACGTTGCATGCTCTAATATGCTCCTATAACAGCTCTTATTCACTCCATCGCATTTATTGGAGTGCGACGCGAATAAATCTAGTGAGTTTTGACATAGCGAAAAAAGGATGAAAAGAAAAAAAAGTTTAGGTGGTAACCATGGTAACGCTAGGTAACTTGCTTATTTCACGCATGCGCACTCCATTTTGGTCAACACTAACATCAAAGGTGCCGACAGGGAGTTGCGCCACTGTATGTAATGTGATACTGTGGTGCTATGACCCTCTATCTATGTTGAGTCGGAAAACTAAGCAGGGGAATCGTAAGAAGAACTTCAGTGATCTTTGTTTGCACGAAGCGAGATATTAATTGCATGAAATGACAGAATTAAGTCTGACAGAAATAAAGTGACGCTCTGTCTCGCGAAGTGGCATATTAATAATTAATTGTTAATGTTGATCAGTTAGGTTAGGAAATTCGTCATTCAATGCGATTTGAACTATGTGCTATAGTCATAAGGTCTGTTCGCACTTACACTTTCTCTTTTCAAGGCCAAATATATAGTATATCTATTTCATTTTATCAAGGCCAAATATATATATCTATCTCATTTCATGTGCAAAAATATTTGGGAATTTCATGTAACGCGAACAGATTTATATTTACATATTCTGTGGCTGGATGCGAATACATATAGATTGATTTTTATTTCAAGACCGTCTTAAGTAATGTCTTAAGACGCTAATGCGGCCCTCTGATTAATTCTGACTTCTTAAAACCGTACTTAAGACGATCATGAATATAAGATCTGTGCAAAGGTAATATATGAAGACATGGGCCGGTACTCATATACGTTTGCACAGCATGCTTTAAAGTGCATTCACATGCAAGCGTCAAGCAGTGGAAGCAGCAACCAATCAGCTGGATGATATGGGCATGATATAAAAAATATTTTTACGCCACTGTAAAAATCACCTCGTTGATTGGTTGCTGCTTTTGCTACTTGACGCTTGCATATAAATACACTTTTAGGGTACGGTCGAGGAGACGCTATGCCAAATATAAAAAAATGCAACAATCAAACATGTTTACTATGCGTGCGTGCGTGCGTGCGTGCGTGCGTGCGCGCGCGCGCGCGCATAATTTCTGGTGAATTTTTATTATATTTTTTTATTATTTTTTATTAGATTTTTCTTAAATTTGAATATGTTAATTTATTTACGCGTAGATCTTTTTGTGGTACGTTTTTATAATTTATCTTTTTATCAACTAGAGCTTTGCCAAGATATTTTTAATACATTTGACGGTTCAATCGTACAGAAATAATGTTGAACTCTACATCAAGACTCACCCGAACTGTAAATGTTCTGAATATGTGATCATTTGCGATAATTGATTTTATTCTGCGATTTTTTCGTTATGTTAATGTCTGAAGAGGGCTCAATCCGGTAGCCGAAACTTGTAACTTAACTATTTTCTGTTAATTAACTGTTAACTTAATTATTTTCTTAATTATGATTATATTTTTTTTGTTATGTAATTTTGCGTCTGTTAATTGTAATATATTCTTTTGTTAATTTCAAAGAAATGTGTTGACTTACTTTGCCCGTTACTTATTATTATTTTTGTGTAGAAAGAGTCTTTTGATTTGTTATTTATTTTAAAATATAACTGTCCTGCGAGATCGAGCTTCCGATGAAAAAGTTTTATTTCTTCAGATATGCAGCTTTTTATTAACAACGATCGCCAGCCGATTAAATTGGTATCGTTTTTTGAGGGACTATTTAAGCAAAACGACTGAGCCACAATAACAATTAGCTTGAGAACGATACACACAAAACACATTTGAAAGTTCTCCGTGCTAATAAATATCTATTGCAGTGTGCAATCCTTTTTTTCAAGATTAACAACGCCGCGTGTTCGAATTCGTACAGATTAACTTGTCAGTGTTATCCTTGAGGCAGAGAGAGAGAGTCAAGTTTGACGTATAACGTCACGACTTAAGATCCCAATAGTTATATTCATCTGGTTCACAATAATGACATTCTATTATAATATTATATATGAAGTCTCTCGATTGCGGATAGAGGAAAGTCTCAGAATGTTTAATTATAAACACGATTGTACATCCTTAAAAATCAAGAAATGTGACGGCAAATAAAAAAAGTATACAACGGTATCCATTTGTGATTTGAAAACAAAGGACTACTATGTAGGAAAATGTAATGTTTTAATTAGTAATTAAAGAAGATAACAGTAGAATCAAAACTAGTTCCACCTAATTTTGTAATAATTCATAATAAAAATTAATATCTGCGAATGTTTGGTTGTTGCTCGATTTTATATAGAATTATTTTGTTGAGTATTATATAATATATTGTAAAAAGCTTATTTACTTAAATTATAGAGTCTTATAGCTTTATAAGTTTCGAATGTCTTGTAAAATATATAATAC
>NW_017304472.1:604324-604738 GCF_001594115.1 Trachymyrmex septentrionalis | reverse complement strand
GAGTCTTATAGCTTTATAAGTTTCGAATGTCTTGTAAAATATATAATATATATATAAACAACGATTGATAGGATCTAACATTTTAAAACTAAACTTATTGAAATCAGCGCCTTATAGATCGCGGTAAGATGTTGTACTACTAATTTTAATATACATTCAATAAAATTGAAAGTATATAATTAATTTTTCAGACATAAATTGAGAGCCGATGAAATTATCGGATTCACACAATCGTTCTGAAATTAATAATTCCCCCCAAATTCTTCCCAATCTTAAAAACTGTAATAATTTTATTGCGAAAAAATATTGCCTCGGCCGGGAGTCGAACCCGGATCTCTTGCATTCCGTGCGAGCGTCCTGAGCCTTTAGACTACCGAGACCTTAGCAACACTCTTCGCAATAATCGACATATAT
>NW_017304472.1:594010-604224 GCF_001594115.1 Trachymyrmex septentrionalis | reverse complement strand
GAGGAGGGGGAAGGAGAGGGGAAGAGAAAGAGGACGGAGGGAGGGGAGGGAGGGAAAGAAAGAGAGATGTTTATCAATATATTTTATACTAATTTATAATTCTGTTGACATTGTAAAAAACGATTTTCCATATCACTTTTAAAATAAGTGATTTTTTTATCAAGTAATTTGAATTTTTGACTCACAGGATGTCTCGCAAAGTGGCCTGCGCATCATCAATAACTTTCTTAAAGTCATTCGATCGATGACTTAACTCTAAAATGCTGATTTGCGTGTTTCCATATGCGAGCAACTCCTTCTGCACTTTTTTTAGAACCTGTAAATGATAAAGCAATACCGATTAATCAATATGCCAATTAGATTATTCAACGAATACGATCGATCTGCGTCTTTTTTTATTATCTTCTAATATTAACAATAAATTTCAAAACAAAGAATACCGCTTTGAGTGCACAATGAAGTAATTTTGGAGTAAAATACATTTATCCCACTAACATTTATAAATGTGAAAATATATTATTTATGGTAAAAACATGCAAAGAAACTTATCTAACAACACATCAATTGTGACACAGATTGATTTTGTAAATCACGGAAATTATCAATATTTCTCATTTTCAGAGGCAGATTATATAAAATTACACAATCTAATACACAATTTTGCATATACTTTTTCTAAAAAATATTGTAATACATATATATTGTATTGAATTCTTGACTCACAGGATATCACATATATACAGGGTGTCCCAAAACGGAACACCTTAATATCTCGGAAAATATACGTTTTACAGAAGCGTTTCAGAGAAAAGTTGTAGCATCAAAAAGATCTATATATTATAGTAAGGACCTTAGGTCGCTAAAGTCAGATCGAGATCACATCGATTTTTTTAAAATGAAATACTCCATTTTTTATTCCAAAATCCGATAGCTGGTGTCAAGAACTTTCAAAACACTGTAAGGAAATATTTTTTCATTAAGTTTTGAATTATAATGCTTGAAAGTTTCAGTACCGCCGGCATTAGCATTACGCAAGATGTCCGACTAATGACTAAAATCTCTTAAATGTTGTTCAGTATTATGTCCTGGATGACATTTGTTCATTCAGTGACATTTGTTCAAATCAATGTCATTAGAGATTGTTTCTCTTTTTTTCATTTTCAAACTAAAAATTTATTTTTATGTATAATAAAAATGAGAATAAGAAATAATCTCCAATGACTTTGATCTTAACTAACACGCCATTGTTATTTTTGGTCACCATCCCGACCACAATAGGGTCTGTGAAAGTCTACAACTTTGTTACTCTATATATATCTGAATTAAATACGTATTTTTAGCTCAAAACGTGTGAAATTTATACCTCAAAGTTAGACAAAGACAAATAAATATAAATATCAAATAAATAATATTATATAATATTTTCAATTAAATACAATGCTTCAAAGAAATTTTATTGGAAATATTCGCAAAAAATGATTACTTTTTAGATAAAAAATTTCTAAATTTTTAAAAATGTTCAAACAAAAACCCGGAGGATTTTTTTAGTTGACCTTTTGGATTAACAAAAAAAAATAGTACGATATGAATCGCTCAAAAAAGATATAATTATTTGAACTATCGAAAATCGACATTTAAAAAAAATCTTGGTATATATTATAAGTTTACACTTAATAAATAAAATTTTATTATTTGAACATAAACTGGTAGATAAATGATTGTATAAATATTATTATAGTATATATAATTAAGTTTATTAGAATTTAGTTTAGAGGATAATGCAACACTCGCTCTAAAGCAATACATCCGTTCCGGCCGAGCGATCTCCGAAGATTGACAGAGATTATAAAATTTCGACTATTTATTATATTGAAATAATTCTTTTTAATCCATTTTCGTATACTCGTACTTTTATACTATCCGAAACTCACAGTAAACGTATATTTAATAAAAAAAAAGGTACCCAAAACGCCGAAAACTTACAAGCTAATCATGTGTGAGTCTTCTCTTTAAACTTTCGTGCATTCTCACATCGCGAGAACTAAAAAAAAAATACCCTTGCAAGCTTATCATATCTATAGTCAGTTAAAACTAAATTCATGAAAAGTACAAACGTTTCGACGCCGATCGGGTCATTCTCAATGTTAAAACAATGTTACAATAAAAGTCAGATGCAAATTAGTCTATTCCATTCTGAATTCGCTTAAAAATTTCATAAAAAAGAGAAAAGATGGGTTGAATGAATTATGCAATCAAAACATGGTCTATAAGATCTTTTGTGATAATTACGATGCTAAAGGGTGTCCCAAAATTAACGCAAGATTTGAATTTGCCGCCATTTGTGCAGTAAAGTGTTGGCAACCCCAAAAAAAAAAAACAATTTAACAGCTGACAGTTTAGGGTTATTGAAAATGAATTCGTTTGAATGGATTATTGAACATCAACAAATGGATGCTGATTTTTCGAGCAAAATCATCCTAAGCGATGAAGCACATTTTCACCTTGATGGCTTTGTCAATCGCCAAAATTGCCCCCTAGATCGTGTGATTTAACACCATTAGATTTCTCTTTATGGGGTTATTTGAAATCACAGGTCTATGTCAACAAGCCCACAACCACCCGTGCATTAAAGGAGGAGATTCAACGCTGCATCAACGAAATTCAGCCACATTTATGCAAAATGGTCATGGAAAATTTCGACAAACGAGTGCGTATGTGCATGCAAAGCCGTGGAGGCCATTTGCCCGATGTGTTATTCCACAAATAACCCTATCCTATGTACTTTATAATTCAATAAAAAAATAACAATCAAAAGACTAAAAACTGTATTTTCTATTTAATTCAAATCTTGCGTTAATTTTGGGACACCCTACGTGGGTCAAACAAAAAGACAACTAAAGACAAGATTGCAGGAATATGTTTTCGATATTAATAGAAGATTTCTAAATCGCCATCGGTAATAGCATCGCATTGATAATCACAATTTTAAGTGGGATAACATGGAAATTTTGGACATTAAATCCTCTTATAACAAGAGATTAATATCGGAAATGTTCATATAAAAAGATAGAAACACGGAATTAATAAGCTAAATGATATTAAATCTCTGCCATATTTTAACATCATACATTTCCTTTTCCCTTCCTAATACTTTTCTCCTTTTCCCTTCCACCCATTGTTGTTTCTATCTATTTGTTTCCTTTTTAACTCATAACGTTATCTGATATTGTCAATGCTCGTTTCTCTGTCTCTATAGCACAATGGTTTATAAAATTATAATATCCATTGCATTACTCTTTTAATTTTTGACTCACAATAGTTCGATTGAAAAAAGTATATATAGTTTTAATATTTTAATATGCATTGATTTATTGATATGTTAATGTTTAATTTGTAATCGATATTAATGTCAACAAAACTCTAACGGTGATTTTATATATTATACGTTTAAATCTCTCTTCTCCTGTTTGTCTCTTTTTTATTACTGTTAGTTATTAGGAGTATAAATAAGTTTCCGCAGTTTTTTATCAAAAATTGGGCATTTATTATGAAAGAACGGTACCTAATGTTTTATTCGAAGTATTGTCCATCGCTAGCCACTACTTTTTCCCATCTTTCTGGCAGCATACGGATACCGCGTCGAAAAAACGCTTCATTTTTTGAAACTATCCACGAATCGACCCAATTTTTGGTATCTTCATATGATGTGAAGTGTTGCTCAGACAGGCCATGCGCCATCGATCGAAACAGGTAGTAATCAGAAGGAGCAATGTCTGAATACGGCGGGTGGGGTAAAACTTCTCAATTGAGTGTTTCCAAGTAGGTTTTGACCGACGCCGCAACATGTGGACGAGCATTATCATGCAGAAGAATAACTTTGTCGTGTCTGGAATAGTAGTGGACGCGTTTTTCCTTGAGTACTCGGCTCAATCTCATCAATTGTGTTCGGTAGAGAGCCCCAGTAATGGTTTCGTTCGGTTTAAGCAACTCATAATAAACGACACCTAGCTGATCCCACCAAATACACAACATGAGCTTTTTTCCATGAATGTTCGGCTTGGCTGTCGATGTTGAAGCATGGCCAGGTGGTACCCATGATTTCTTCTTCTTTGGGTTATCGTAGTGGATCCATTTTTCATCACCAGTGACTACACGGTGCAAAAAACCCTTTCGTTTATGCTTGGCAAGCAGCATTTCACATGTGAAAAATCGGCGTTCAACGTTTCTCGGCTTCAGTTCATATGGAACCCAATTTCCTTGCTTTTGAATAATTCCCAACGATTTTAAGCGATGTGAAATTGCTGGATGAGTCACTCCTAATGTAAGTGCAAGTGCTTCTTGCGTTTGGCACGAATCTTCATCCAATAATGCTTCCAATTCCGCGTCTTCGTACTTTCGGCCTTCCGCTACGTTCTTTGTCTTCGACGTCAAATTCACCGTTCTTAAACTTTTGAAACCACTCACGGTAACTTCTCTCACTTAAGGCAGCCTCACCATATGCTTCTACAAGCAATCGATGCGCCTCAGCTGCAGATTTCTTCAAATTAAAGAAATAAATCAAAAGCTCCCACAAATGATGCTTATTCGGCTCAAAACTCGACATTTTCGTACGAAAAAAGATATAAGATGCTGATGCAAAATCGTTAATATTTCAAGGTTATGTTCTTGCCAGATGTCCAATCTTACGACGTTTTACAGCTGACAATTTTAACTATAACATACTGGTAGCGCCATTGTTTGTCAATCGGCGGAAATTTATTTATACTCCTAATATTTCTTTTAAACAGTGTAATTATTTATTAATTGTATATTCTGTACACTTAACAACCGATTTCTTTGAAAACTTTCTTTTGAATAGATTACTTTTCATAGAAAAATGCGAGTTTCACTAGCGGTCCAATTATATTGAGCGATTTCAATGTCTCACATTTAATATTTCAATGGATCACATATTCGTAACAAAAAAAGAAGACATAAGCATTTGATACGTATCTACATTTTTAAAAATCTACTTCATAACGTATAGAACACTGTTTTCGTAATATGAGAATCTGACTTTTATTGTAACATTATTTTAACACTGAGAATGATCTGATTTCCATCAAAACGTTTGTACTCTCTCTCTCTCTCTCTTTTCACTAATTTAATTTTAAATATTAAATGTTATTAATTTTAATTGGCTCGTAATCCTTGTGATCACTTATATTAGTCAATTGGAAAGTTCCGTCCATCTAGCGGCGAGTAGCTCTGGCTAACTATCGATAAGTCTAATGTCTAAACCAAGCTTAATTTTTTAGTTTTACCATCTGTCAATAAAATTCAATATATAAAAGTATACGTTTACATCAATAAAATTACTTTTTACTGCATCGAAAATGTCGACATTTGAGCCAAATAAGCGTCATTTGCGCGAAGCGTTAATCTTTTGCTTCAAATGGAAGAAAACTGCAGCTGAAGCTCATCGAATGCTTGTATAAGTTTATGGTGATAGTGCTCCTTCCGATAAAACATGCAGAGAATGGTTTCGACGCTTTAAAAGTGGTGATTTTTATGTGGAAGACAAAAAGCGTTCTGGACGGCCAAGAACACGAAGACAAAGAATGAATTTGAAAATGAAGAATTGCAGGCGTTGGTGGATGAGGACCCATGTCAAACGCAAAAACAACTTGCAGAAGCATTAAATTGTGCTCAATCTGTTATTTCGGATTGTTTGAAAGCCTTGGGAAAGGTTTACAAGGAAGGAAAATCCCATATGAACTGAAGCCAAGAGACATTGAAAGGCGAAAAACCATCTGTGAAATTCTACTTGCTAGGCAACAAAGAAAGGGGTTTTTGCACTGAATTGTGACTGGCGATGAAAAGTGGATCTATTTCGATAACCCCAAACGCCGAAAATTATTTGAGATCCAGGCCAACTATCGACATCGACGCCAAAGCGGAATATCCACGGAAAGAAGGCAATGCTCTGTATTTGGTGAGATCAGAAGGGTGTAGTGTACCACGAGCTGTTGAAATCTGGTCAAACAGTCACAGGGGATCAGTCTACCGAGAACAAATTATCCGTTTGAGCCTTGCGAGCATTGCGTGTACCCCTTCCGACTATCACTTGTTTCAATCGATGGCACACGCACTTACAGAGAAATATTTCAATTCTTATGAAGACGTCGAAAAGTGAGTCTCTGAGTGAATAGCCTCCAAAGATGAGTCATTCTTTCGCCGCGGAATTCGCTTACTGCCCGAAAAATAGAAAAAAGTCATCGTTAACGATGGACAATATTTTGATTGAGATACTTTTTCATTTTGTTTTTTAAATAAAATCATAATTTTTGCAAAAAATGGACGGAACTTTCCGATTGACTTAATATTTGATTTATTTCAATTGAACTATTCTATCTATTAATCTATATTTAATTGTAGTGTTTTGGAAAGCTCTCGACACCAGCTATTAGATTCTGGAATAAAAAACAGTGTGTTAAATTTAAAAAACCTTGACCTAACCTTGGCGACACCACCCAAGCCAAATTGATAAAATCAGTAAATAGATCTCCTAAGGTAATGGTAGCCCTTGACAAAGATTTTTATATTAAATAAGTAATGACATGCTTCAAGATAAAGAGACTTAAGAAATTATTAAAAAAGATTCTACCAGAAAATTCACAACGTCGCTTAAAAAATTATTATCTGAATGGAACAGATGTAACTATATCAGTGATTTTCAATATAAATAATTACTTAATACGGATGGATACCTTCCGAGAGCTTATGCGGTGCCGAAAATACATAAACCGAACTGTCCGTTCAGGATCGTTTTCTCTATAGACAGCCCGTTGCATCTTATTTAAACAATAGAATATTTAAGTCAATTCCGAAGGCGGATAGTCACATAAAAAACAGCTTTAAACTCGTTGATAAACTAAGATTATATATAAAATAAAATCATAAACTCATTTCACTAGATGTAGTGTCTTTATTTACAAATATTCCCATAGACACAGCTTTAGATTGTGTTAGTGAAAATTGGTCTAACATCTCAAAAAAGTGCCAATGTATCAAAAGCTGATTTCCTGACGGCAGTTCGTTTTATTTTTGACTCCACTTATTTTATATTTAACGATGTACGATAACGATATTTACAAATAGAGTTTCGGCACCCCCATGGGCTCTCCATTGTCACCCATTATTGCGGACTTGATGATGCAAAGACTAGAGAGAACAGCATTGAGTTTGTATAATGATCAGATTCTTATTTACTATCGATATGTCGACGATGTATGCACTGCAGTGCCATCAACCATTATTGATTCTTTATTTAATAGCTTTAATTCGATTCATCCTCAGCTTCAATTCAATCGAGACTGGCAATAAATCATTGAATTTTTTAGATGTAAAAATTACAATCAAAACAAATATACTCATATTTAATGGATATCAGAAACCCAGTTTCTCTGATAGTATTTAAACTTTCTCTCAAATCACCCGTTATCCCAAAAAAGAGGCACAATCATCGAACTAACAAATAGAGCAATACTATCTGATCCGGAATTCCACGGGAAAAACAAAAGTAATAAATATCTTACTAGAGAATGACTATCCTCTCAAATTGATTTTTGACACAATTAATAGCAGGGTCAAGAACATTAGGGATAGAAGTGCAAAACTATACGTGATTATACAAATGAAGTCAATGATTCATTGATAGTTACATCGTGGTTTACTGTATCTTACATTCCGAACTTGTCAGAAAAATTTAATCAATAGAAAAGATATTAGAGTTTCTTTTTACAGTACAAACAAGCTAATAAATATATCAACACATAAAGATTCTCGTCCCCACATGTTGAAAAATAATGTCGTTTATAAAATTAAATTTTATAACGATTGCGACGCATCATACGTAGGGCAAACAAGTAGACAGTTAAAAACACGAATCGGAGAACATTGGAACTATATTAGATGGAACACGTCTGCACGTCAGTGACAACTGATCATAGATTAAATTTTGATCATGGATTTGATTAGAATAATGTTAAAATATTAGACGAGGAACCATGTTACAATAAACGTTTAATATCAGAAGATGCTTCACATTAAAAAGCAAAACGACAGCCTTAATCTCCAAACCGATACAGAAGGCTTACACAACTCATACATTCCAATTATAAACAAAGTTTGATTTTGCGTCACCAAGTCAACAGTATAACGATTATTCTCTTAGTCAGAGCTGTGTTAGACGTTGTTAGCTATACAGCGTTAAGCTTTTTGACAAATTTTATTTTTCTATCGTTTTATTCATTTATAGAAGTTTCCAGTTAGTATTATATTCACTATTTCAATTTTTGATTACATCTTTACACGCTCTATTATATTGACTACGAGAGTTAATCATTGACGAGCATCCATAAAGATGCAACTCAACACTTATTACCGGATCGGTGAGTCCTATCGGAGTGACACGTATACTTGTTTGTCATCTAAAAATCATTTGTAAATAAAGTCGTAGTTTCATCCAAAATCTTTAACCAATCGGCCGTTGAATTATTTTGACGAGCAGTTTCTGTTCCTCTGATGGACTAACGTTGGTTTTTTATCATCACTCACACGTTTTACACAGGAACGTTTCGTTCTTGAAATGATTAACATCTTTGCAAACTTTTATATATCTTTGTACATCTAAAGAGGGCTTAATACGAAGGCCGAAACATATGTCTTAATATTAATTTATTCTACATTAGAAAATATTATAGTAAGTTATAAACTTTATTATGTAATTTTATATATTTAATATTTTTACGTTATAAAGATTTTAAACTTAACTCTTATATGCCCTTTCATAATAATCATTATCGTGTATTATTAACAAAAGTTCTGTATACTGATTGTTTTTGAATAGATCTCTTTGAATCCTACAACTTTTATCTGAATACTTTTCCATAAAACTTACAAATCTTACCTTTTCAAAAAGATGAAAAAAGTGCTAAGAATGCATATTCTTTGGAAAAAAATATGTATTAAATTGATTAATTTATATACTGTTTATAAGAAGACGTTAAACAACACTACAAAATATAGTACATGATATCAATATAAATTTATCTTTTCAAAAAAAGATAAAAAAGCGCTGTAAATAGGTGTCATCTGTCAATCAACTACAGACAACAAATCGAATACATCAAACAAAGAAAATGGTGTATCAAATTAAGAATTACAACTTAAATAATAGTACCTTTAATTTAAAAAAATAAAATCTAGGTAAAAAAAACATGGGTAGTATTTTTGTATATTTGCCAAGTTAAAATCCCATAAAAAATTCTATTTAATTTGAATGATATGTATCAGATATAAAAGGATTTGATATCAATAATTGGCGCTAAATTATAATATTTAAAAATTGTTTCCTCACTCAATCCAAACCATATAAGAACCTTGAATAAAACTCTGTTGTACAAAATTAAAATATGAAATCAAAATTCCAAGTAAATTATCTTTATTAATTTATGGTGAAAATTAATAGCGAATTCAATTGTGCGCACATTAAAACCATCGTACATAAAATAACGTAAAGATATGTTTATATAATTATAGAACATAAACATAAAAACCGATTAAATTCTGAAATACTCAATACAATTTATTGTACTATTAGCTAACATATGTATTTTATAATTTGAAATATTTGCAATATGATTGGAAACGAGACCATTTATATTAAAACTTTAAATACGAAGCGCTTTACCGGTCCGAGTGTTAAGATGTTGAACTACTATCTAATATATATTCATTTAAATTGAATTAATATTTCAGATAAATTGAGAGCCGATGAAATTATCGGATTCACACAATCAATCTGAAACAAATAATCCCCCCAAATTCTCCCAAATCTTAAAAAACTGTAATAAACTTGTACGAAATATTTGCATTTTACTTTTATACTCAAATTAAATCAGTGTACAACGGCTTTAATATGCACCAGTGCGCACTAGTTCTTCCAATCGAATTCGCCATAAGTGATACGTATTTTTGTAATACATATCACAAAATATTGCGTTTCCATCTTTATTTATTATTTATTTAATTCTAATGATACGTATCATTTATACAAAGATTTTATATCAACAACTGGCGCCAAGTTAAATTCCATAAAATTTTATGGATCATTTATATAAAAAATTTGATATTAACAACTAGCGGTAAGTTAAATTCTAGGTTAAATTAGA
>NW_017304472.1:592994-593910 GCF_001594115.1 Trachymyrmex septentrionalis | reverse complement strand
TGGATCATTTATATAAAAAATTTGATATTAACAACTAGCGGTAAGTTATTATAAAGTAATTTCGTTTTTTTTTCCCAACAGAGGACTTATTGTATTTTTTCACAGCCAACTTCACACTTAAATCGCATAATCATATATTTTGACAGCTGATATAGCAAGGCTTGCTTGTGAAAAAAGTTCGATTGATTCTACGTAGTAGTTTTTGGTTGGTGCCCTATCAAATATGGAAAGTGAAAAGCAGCATTTTCGGCATATTTTACTTTTTTACTATCGAAAAGGTGAAAATGCTGTTCAGCAAGAAAAAAATTATCCGATGTGTATGGAGAAGATGTATTGACAGAACGCCAGTGCCAAAACTGGTTTGCAAAATTTCGATCCGGCAATTTTGATGTTGAAGATGCACCACGTTCTGGAAGGCCAGTTGAAGCTGATGAAGACACAATAAAGGCATTAATTGATGCAAACCGGCGAATAACAACTTGTGAGATCGCTGAGAGATTAAATTTATCGAATTCGACCGTTCATGATCATTTGAAACGCCTAGGTAGGAAAATCGTCTTTCATTTTCATAAAAAAAAACGAAATTACTTTCCGAACAACCTAATATATCAAAATAAAGAAAGAATATAATCTATATGATATTATCTTGAATTGTTATGCAATGAATATATATCTTTTATTTTTATTAGTAATATATGGGCAGCCATGAGCAATCAAAACAAACCCCCACCACTTCACCTCCGGCGCCGGGGGCGTGGCCTGTCTGGAAATATGGTGCACTCTAATTGGTCAGTGACATGAGGGTGGAGATAACGAGGTAATTAAATGGCGCGTATTGGTTGACTCTGTCCATGGCTGCCCACACGCTGATTGGCTCTGTCCATAGTCATCACGCGGATGGAGAAGGGTGAGGTGT
>NW_017304472.1:583007-592894 GCF_001594115.1 Trachymyrmex septentrionalis | reverse complement strand
CTGATTGGCTCTGTCCATAGTCATCACGCGGATGGAGAAGGGTGAGGTAGGGATAAATACCGGCAGGGATAAATACCGTGACAAAATAATGGATAGGAAAATCAAGAAAAATTAAGACCGAGACTTTTTTTCATTACGGGGGGGAGAGAAAGGTTATGGGCAACGGTTACGAATAGCATACAGTTTTTTGTTCTGTAGGTCATTTTTTGCTGCAGCGGTTCAATGTTTCCGGCGTTTTAGTGAAAGGGTTTTTTTTGTTATTATTTATAACGAGGACTTTTACGAGAATTTTCGGGACACTTTTCACAAGAGAGAAAGGAGAGGTAAGGAATGAATAAGTTCGTGCTGGTACGCGTCGTCGTAATCGGCGTGATGATTTACTCGTTTTTAGAGAATAAATTTCTTCTATATTTTATACCGGAGATATTTTTATTTAAATATGATAAAAACTACTTATTTAATCCTGAAATGTTGGGATATTTGGAATGTGAAATAATCGAGAATTTAAGATACAAAGATTTTATTTATTGTTAAAAAAATTATTACATTGATAAATGAATTATATCACATGAAAAAATATATTATAAAAGTCATAATCCTCGATTCATTAAACATATGTTAACAATTTCGTTGAATTTTAATTCAGTTCTTTCTAAAAACAATATATTAAAGTATGTTACTAAAAATGACAAATTTTTTATTTGTATTCTCACGCAGCGTTCAATATCTTCTTTGTTGCCTCGAAAAGTGAGTTTGATGATTTCGTTGTCGATGTAAAAATTAGTCAGAAGCAACTCTAGCTCCTTAATCAAATATCGAGCGCATTCGTTAACATTGTCGAATAGACGTCAGTTGGTTTACATGTGCGTCAACACATTTAATTACTCTCTTCATTCCTTGAAATGTAGTTTGCTGCAATCAATCGCGATGGAGTAAGATTTTCTTTTCTTCGGCGGTTGTGTTGGTTCTGCTTGCGTACTTGCGGATGAAGTCTCCTTTGGAAATTTGTCTTGCTTGCGCGTCATCAGTATAGCTTTCGCATCATAGGCGGAGGTAAAGCAAATGTAGGTGACAAATATATGTTCGCGAATGAGATAGGATTTACTTTGATTTTGCTACTTCCGTTTAGGTATGTGATCATGAGTTTCATATTCTCTTGAAATTGTTTCCACGCGTTCGAATTGAAGCTGATTCCTTTTGCGTAATTACTAGTCAATTTGACGAAAGGTTCCCTCCTTTATTGATTGTAATCCCACGTGTAATTTCTTCGTATGAGAGGAGTTGAATGGATACGTCGTAGAGAGCAGCAAATATTGTTGCTCATTTCGTTTGGTAATATTATTTATCACGCGAGGATTATCAGGCACAAAGTGATTTCCAATTTCTTATCTTTCAGCTATGTCGCTTCATGCGAAAACTTTGGATGAATGTTTCTCACTCAAATAAAGGAAAACTAGGAGGACTGATTTCGAAGTAGACTCTTCGAACAACGAGACATTACTAAAGTATCGTAATACTATGTGACGCGATTTGCGTTTATATATGCTTTTCAAAAACTAACGAAAATCTGCGCGCGCAGAATATTTGTTTAAATTATTACTTTTCTAGAAGAATCTTGCTACGCTGTTATGTAACGCAGTTACTTTTTCAGAAAGAATTTTTTCGAAGATGGAAATATTTCATGGCAAAAATATGCTCGAATTCGTGAAAAAATCGAATAAATCGTCAAGATTACTCGAATATAAAGTACTATTATATTTGAAAATAATTCGTCAGGGTAAAGGAAATATTCTAACGTCGAATTTATTTTTCATAAATTTTAGAAATATTTCTCACTAGCACGATTGGAACTAAGGATACGCATGAACATAAAAGTTAATTCGAGCAAAAAAGCTTAATGTTTAAAAAAATTCTTTTCTAACGAAAGAGAAATGTTGTCCCTGAGAAAAATTATTTGTCAACCGTCATAAAACTTTATATAGTATAAAAAATTAAGTCTTAGTTATGTAACGAAAGTAAAAAAAAAATTTAAGTGACGAGAGTTATGTTCAATGAGTCCACGATTTTTTTTCTTACATCAAACGAAATCTAAAAATCAAGCGCTACGTGATATAAGAATGAAATTCCGTTTCTTCATTGAAAAAGTTTATTTTTGCTTGTCATAGACTAAGAGTATGTGAGAATTTTTCTAAAAAAAAAAAACAAAAAATGGGAAAGGTTAAATTTGAGTTATTCCGACAATAAGAATACCATAGTACGAAAAAGTATGTGACAAAAACTTTTCCGAGATAATAATAAAAGTGAGAAGAAAGGGATTTCCTAAGACGAGCGATGGTGGGAATGATGCTCATATGCGAAGAAGGGAGTTAATTTTATGTTGTCAAGGTTTGTTAGAATGTTGTTCGTAACCAGAGAATTTTTATCATCTCCCACTCTGAAAATTTTTCGAGAAAATCTCTACGTGTAAAAGGAACGAAACCAATCGGAAAAATTGTCAAAATCTACTAGCCAATGGCGTAGCTAGACATTTTTATTGATTCATCTTTTTTTAGGAATTTTCATGAATATCACTAGCGTATAAATAGCGTATCGAGTAAGTTAAGGATTAGTCCTACGTTGATTTTCTTTGTCAAGAGTTGATTTTCGTTGTGAAATTATGAAATCAATAGTGAGCGATAAAAAAGGCACTTAGCGAATCGCTTGCAAAATTCTTTATCGCCTGCAACTTGAATTAGAAGTTAGTTGCAGTTGATTAAGTGATAAAGTTGTCAAATAATAACGAGGAGAATTATTCAGTTTTCGAATGTTTCGCGGGTGAGTGCTCCATTGTTGTGCATCATGCACAAGCTGGGGCATTGCAGCAGCGATGTGAGATTGATGGAAATAATCTCGCATCATTTAGAAGTACGCGAATGCTTTAATTATGAAGAAGATGACGGAAATTAAATAGCTGATTTCAAGCTGACTCGCGCTGGAGATAAGCAGTAACAATATATTTTTTGAAATAAATCAAAGAAAATTTTATTAAAAGTTCGCTTCGTTACATTCTAACATTTGTTTCATAATTTCGAACTGTATTGTAGGCCGTGCGATTCCGCACGTAGGGAACATCCGTTAGGCCGACTTAGTTTGAGATGATGACGTCCAGCCGAACAAGCGATTAATGAAGTCGCACCAGCATGTAAGTTGGAAAATAATAAAAAATTAATTACAAATTGAATTGCAAATTGAATTAGATAGTCTACTAAACATATTTAATTTTCTAGGAAGAGCACGAATCGAGGTATGGAATTACCCCCGCAATGAGCGGAACATCCCCATTTATATTGTATTACCATCTGGTAAGTTAGATTTTTAAAATATTTCTCCCTATAAGACCAGTTCTTGTAAGAATAGAATAATAATAAACAAATAATAAATAAGAATAATACTAATGTAAAAATATAATTTTAGATGATGAATCACAGGATTCTGGTACTATGCGTATATTGTGGAGCCTCCTTATTCCACCACGATGTAAGTTTTAAAAAGTTAGCGAAAATCCTCAGTAAGTTTATGCAAAAGATAATGAAATGTTACTTTTTAGGGCGAGAAAATGAAGAAGAATAGAAGGACGAAGAGGAGAAGGAGGAAGAAGTTATAGAGGACAGAGAAGAGGAAGAAAAGGAGGGAGAAGTGGATAACTACGAGTGGATAGCGACGATATTTCGGTGGTGGAATCCGGCAATATCTCGGAGATAAAAGAGACGTAAGAAGCTTTGGAGAGGGGAAGAAGACGTGAATGAAAGAGAAGAAGAGGAGGGGAGGAAGAAGAGGAAGAGGGAGAAGGGGGAGGGGGAGGAGGAGGAGGAGGAAGCTAGATACTATGCTCATGATGTGGAAGGTAATAATATTTCATTAAACTTTTTATATATTTTTCTCGTAATGTATTCTCAGGTACTAATTTTTAATTAAGATATTTCATATACGCCGATGTTGAATGATATAAATCAATCGAGTCAAGCAACTAAAGATGAGTTACCTTAGTATGTTAAAACGTAGTTACTACTTTGAATGTAACAAAAGATTTACTCGTGGTGTTTGCTTATATACGTTTATATATGATATTGTTACGTCCGGCGGACTCGCACGACTCTTTTCTTCCGTAGAGATCTGAAATTCATCGAAACACTAAAATTTTATCTTCTTTCCTTTTTTTTCTACCCTAAAACAAGGAATCCGGTATCTCCTCGTGAATGTCGCTCCGAGATAAACTAAATCAATAATAAATACGTATGGAAAGCGTAAGACCGGCGCCAAGATTAACGGTCAAGTAGCGGACGATTCTCGCGAATCCGTAATTACAAAATTTAAGAAACGGCACGCGACGTTCAGGGGTAGATTCTGGGTGGTCCCGTGGCGACGATGCATGCTCGCCTTCTCGACGTCCGAGACGTGCGTTTTCCCATAAATCTTAAGATCATAAAATTTTGGAGGACACTTTCCCATGCTACAGATTCCTGTCAACATCTTTTCCTCCCTCAAAATCTTGACCAATCTAAGAGCAAAGGAAAATCCTACTACCAGCCAACGAAACCTATTCCATCAATCCAAATTTGAGTAATCTGGGGCGATATAAAAATCGTTCCGCAACCCTTGCAGCAGATTTTCTCTAAGTTCTCGAGTTATACTTGTCGGGCGATAAGTTAGAAAAGCGGTCGCAATACTCAAAGTTGATAGAGTCAGTGAGTTTGTCGCGATACTCAAAAGGTTCTATCCGATTTTCAAAGCCCTCTTTCTCCAGTAGAGTCAGTGTTAAAGAACATCACCAGCCTTGCACATCCTGGCCGGAGGATCTCCAACGATAAGCATCTCAGTAGTAAGTCAATATATCTCTATTCTCTGGCTCCCTCCTCGCTTTATCTTTGTAACTTATTTCAATATTTCATTTTATTTTTTTTTATTATTCATTTGTTTTATTTTATTTTTATTCTTTTCTTTCTTTCTTTCTCCCTTTTGATCTCCTATAAGAAAATGAAAACATTGCAGTTCGTTCACATTATAATTTCAATCTGTCGCCGTCGCCGCACGATAATTGTTCGCCTCCTGTCGACCGGTCGTTCATGTCCGCTAACTATCATCATCCGAGGAAAATTAGGCCAAACCCTCTCAAATCTACTCACCTTCTCTTTTTATTCTCTCGTTATTTTCTCCGTAACTCCTCCCTTCCATTCTACCACAATACTTTACACACACTCTCACACATCCATAAATGCGTACATATATTATAACTCAGAATAGAGAACCAAAAATTGTATTATTTTTGTATTTACTTGACAAAATTGTATTTATTTTTTATTCAAAAAATGTATCACTCCAGTTTGCTTCTATTAATTATATCATTATTAAATTAACTTCTCGGTAGTCATTATTTAAATATAACCTCTCCTCGTATTATTTATGCTCTCCCGCGATTGCACTTCGCCCTCTCCCCAGTCACTTGGATTAAGTTCCATGACCGAAAGTCAGGGCATACGGCCGTACTGGCGCAGTTGGCGTTAAAGTGCGCCCCTCTCGGCACACTGACCCAGTTTGGGCCCTTTTTGAAGTACGTCCGACTCATGTGTCCGTTTAACGGAGCACGAGCAGAGGTTTCCACTTCGTCCTCCGTTCGTTGAAGTACCCCCGGTTCGTTAGGAGCCTCAGGACGAAGCGAAGCGCCTCCTGATTTGCGTCGGTCCTTCCCCACGGCTCCCTCGCGGTCCGGAACTCGGGCACGACCAAATCGGTCTAACAATTCGGTTCCTTGTTGCGTTCACCCTCTCAGTTCCGCATGCGCGCGGAGCTTGGACGTAACAATATAAATTAATGTTGTAACTATAAATATTTTCGGATTTTAAATCTTCACAATCTGACACAATATTTTTGCATAATTTATTTTATCGATATCAATGTATAACAAGATTTGCTTCATTTTTTAGTACAAACGGGCGGAGATAACGCCGATATAATGAATGAAAGAGAGAAGAATCCTGCTGACATCGAGAAGCATCGTCATCATCATCATCAACATCAGCAGCAACAGTAGCAACAGTGTCATCATCACCATCAGCAGCAGCATCATCGACACGAGATTGGCGAACAGTTTAATTTCTTAGAGTTACGGGCGGAAAACTCATGACGTTTCAGAAATTTCAGCATTCTCGGAAAAGAGGCAAGTTTCATGATACGGCCAATACCCGAAGACGCGAATACCGTTCGTTGGTTAGAAAACGCGTTCCGCAAAATTTACGTGTATGCGATACGTTTGAGCGAACCGGCCGATTATGTAGGAATATCGTTCAATTCGGCGAATCTAGTGTATGGTCCGGCAGGACTATCGTTTTATCCGGTACGCGACTTAACTTCCGAGGATATATAGAGACTCGTAAGTTCGGTAGCTCAAAGTGCCGGTGGAATCGATATTGCGAAAAATTTCGACGTACGTGTTTTCAACATCGCGGCACCTGCGGGTAGTGGCCGCAAGTCAAATCGTTTAACACGTGAAGACGTAGCAAAACATTGGATTTTGCAATTAAATAATTCGGATAATTTGTGTTTTCCACGTTCTGTTGTAGTGGCGCGAGTGTATTGCGAACGTGGAAATCTATAGATGAACTCCATGAAAAATGGAATTGTATGTATAAGATGACAGAGTTTCTTGTTACAATCCGAATTAGCGAGAAAACGAGAAACGTTGGAATCACAATTCTCGAGAAGAGATGCGGAATTCGCGAAATCGAGCGTTTTCAACGATACCTCGTTGCCGAAAATATTGCTATAAAGGTGTACAATTTTAGCACTTTCGGTCGCGGCGAGAATCCGTTATTTGACGTTTGCGCTTTCCTCTCTAGGGCGTGAGCCCTCTATTAAATGTAAAAGCCATTGCTGGCTCTCGCGGAGAATATTACGTCGCGTGTAACATGGGTAATTGTAAAGATAAAGATTTCGCTGCACGAATAAATATCCATGATATTACTCCACTCTGTCGTGCGAATTCGACGCCTAATTAGGTGCGAAACCGACGCCTAATTAGGTGTAATCATACGTTTTACGATACTTCATGTTTCACACGGAAAGATCCTACGACGAACAATCTCCTACAAGCATTTGCAAATCGGTAAAAATTTGTAACGATTGTAGGCGATTCGTAAAGTTAAAATCGAGGCACGAATGCGAAACAGCGTATTGCTTCATACGCCCAAAACTTGCTGATCGAAGCGGTCATCGAATTATTTTTGCTTCATATGCCCTCTCCGATGTAAAGTCGTTACCGAGAATCCGGGGGAAGGTACGAATGGTACGACGATACAGGAAGAAACAGCACACAGATGAGAATGAGTCCGAAGGTAGAGCAAATTATAAATACAAAAGAGATCGCGTCGCATTCGTGTTCTACGATTTCGAAACGCGACAGGACAAGGCGTATGAAGAAACCGAGAACATACAAATTCATGTTCCGACTCTTTGCAAGACAACAAATTTGCGAAACATGTGTGGGGATAGAGGATATATCAGTGCGATGTCGTTGGTGCGGAGTGCAAGTTTATATTTCGAAATGATCCGGTTAAACAATTTGTTAATCTCGTAACGCGAACAACAAAATGTCTCAAAAAGATCATTTGTATAGCACATAATGCGAAAGCGTTCGACGCAATTCATTTTGAAATATTTAGTTGAAAACTCGGAAATTACGGAAGAACCGCGGGTAATTTTAAATGAAAATTATCGTGATGTCAGTCGGAAACACTAAATTTATAGATAGCGTAAATTATTTGCCGATGCATCTGATTTGCCCAAAGCTTTTGGGCTAAAGGATACATTGGGTAAAGGCATCTTTCTCCATTTATTTAATACAAAGGCGAATCAAACGTACATCGGTCCGATACCTGACGCGCGATATTATTCTCCCGATCAAATAAAGCCCGAAGAATGTGAACGGTTTACGAAATGGCACGAGGAAATAATACGGTCAAACTTTATTTTTAATTTTAACTCGAAATTATTAAATATTACCGTAACGATGTAGATATTCTCTGAATATCGCTCGTGCATTTAGAAAGATTTTTCTAAAACACGGTAATGTATGTCCGTTTGAGAAATGCACAACTATCGTGCATGAAAGTTTTTTGCAAAAATTTTTTTCGCAAAGAAGAAATAGGAATCATTCCTTCGGGTGGATACAGAAATGCGGACAGACATTCGTGAAAAGTTTTAAAGTAGCTAGTGTGGAAGGAGCGCGAACTTGGTCATCATCGAAATTGACGGTAAGCGCGTTGACGGATACTACAAGTCGGAGTCGACAAACGGAATGCAATGTTACGTGCTTCAGTTTTATGAGTGTTTCTGGCATGGTTGCCCGATGTGCTCAGGTGAATCGCGACAGAACGCTTTCGTTCGCAGATTGTAATGATACAATTGACACGCGTTACAAGCGAACTACCGAATCGACATATCATCTTCGAAAATGGGGCTACTACTACGTTATAAAAAATGGAAGTGCGACCGAGAAATGCATGAAAATCCTGAGATAAGTGATTTTCTCAAGAATCATACGTTAATAAAATCCGATCCTCTTGACCCGCGCGATGCGTTTTTCGGTGGTCGCACAGAAAACATCAATACGAAATTATAGGGTATAAAGAAAATACGCTATGTGGACGTATGCTCTCTGTATCCGTGTTGAAAACGGGAGCTTTCCCGGTCACCGTGATATTTATATCGGCGAAGAGTATAGCGAATTAATCGGCAAAGCGCCAAATATTAATTTTGACTCTGTCGAGGGTCTTGTACGATGTAAAGTACTCTCACCGCATAATCTATTTCACCCGATACTCCCGTATAGGATAAAAAAAAAGTTGCTTTTTACCTTGTGTCGGAGCTGCTATGAAACATTCTTGCAGACAACGTGTACTCACAATCGTCCCGAAGAGCGTAAATTCGAAGGTTCCTGGATATCCTGCAAATTGCGCAAAACCATCGAGAAGGGGTATCTTGTGACGAGCGTGAGTGAAATTTGGCAGTATAAACTCACGCGATAAGATTCCAATACACGGCGGGGAAGATTGTTCACCGAAATATATATACATTTAGACGTAATATTTTTACAATTAAAACAGAAAACTAGCGGCCAAGCGAATGCGGGGACAACAATGTCGAAGCTAAGGAAAGATATCTAAGGGAATACGAAAAAATTGAGGGTATCGTTCTCGACAGAAAAAGAACATTGCACGGAATCTCGGTTTACGCTCGGTCGCTAAGCATTGTCTAAATTCATTTTGAAAATTCGGTCAGCGAACCAATTTGCCTAATATCGAGATTGTAAAATCCTACCAACGTCTGATGACTTTACTCACAAGTCCGGAGCATGAGATAACCAATACATTACCCGTTAACGACGAGGTAATATATGTTTCGTAGCGGCTATGTGATGAGGTGAATCGTGGCTTCCCCAACGAATATCATAATCGCGGCAAATACGTCAGCGTTAACACGATTAAAATTATATGAATATTTAGAAAAATTAGATAGGCATTTTATATTACGATACTGATTCATGTACATACTTAAGTACAGGTAATCCGAATGAGTACGAATTGCGTACTCATTAATTTTCTGGGCGATATGACGGACGAACTCGACAGCTACGGTTGCGGAAGTTATATCGAGTCGTTCATTTCGGGTGGCCCAAAATTTTACACGTATATCGTTCGTACACCAGAAGAACGTACGCATGAAATCTATAAAATAAAGGGTAACACTTAATTATAAAAATTCGTTAATTTTAAATTTTAATATTAAGAAATTAATAGTAGAAAATGAGAGAGAAAGGCGAGAAACAAAAGAAGAAGATGCCGACAATAAATGCG
>NW_017304472.1:579660-582907 GCF_001594115.1 Trachymyrmex septentrionalis | reverse complement strand
ATGAGAGAGAAAGGCGAGAAACAAAAGAAGAAGATGCCGACAATAAATTTGCGTTTTACTGCAATTCATCGCACTGCATTTCATGAAATTGTAACGCAAAATGAGACAAAATCATATGCATCTGTATTGTTGATAAAACGTATTTATTGTGATAATCAACGATCGTATGAGAGAAATCGTCGTCGTGCGATGCGATTGTGGATCTTTTGACTAAAGGCAGTCATCACAAGAATCTCAGTGTTATTCTTATCTCGCAGAATCTCTTCCATCAGGGGCGTGGGCAGCGCGATATATCGTCATTTAGCGCGTCAAGTCCCGACGATCCGAAATTCCTAGAAGAGGTATACGACGTTACGTCGAAGTCTCACTTTATTTGCTGCTCGATTTGAAGCAATCAACCCCGGACGAGTATCGATTTCGAACGTATATTTTTCTCGGGAATACGACTCATTACGTCTACGTGCCACATTTTCCAGCGTATAAAAGTCGAGTACAGGTAATCGTACGTGTCAGTCATAGATTTTTCTCGCGATAAAAGTGGATGACAAGAAATCACACAGTGTGACGAAAATTGCCACACATTCGATCGGTAAGAGAAACGCCTGTCTCTTCGCGGCGCTCTATCATTTGAACAAAAATCAACGCACAACCTTCGTACGCAGCGCAGACGAAAAATTAATTCGTTATATATCTGTAAATGTGTTTTTAATACACTCAAAGGTAATGTCTCGCTCGAATGTTGTGAAAAAAATCGGTTAATCAAATACAATTTTAATTTCGACGGAAAATCTCAAGAGAATGCAATATCAGCTACGCCAGAATCCGACATCATTCGCTGGCGGAGAATCGATGATAACGAAACGACGAACGGTGACGTTTTTAACGATCTCACGCAAACGTACGATATACTGCCAGCACATTCCATCAATAAGACCGGTATTATTACGAAAAATTTCGAAATTTCGAGCGAACATAATCATGCGAGGAATAATCACGCGATGAAAAGCGTTGAAGAAATATTGGAAAGTGTACCGAAATCTTATCATAAGCATGCACACTTACTGATGAAACATTTGTTTCGAAAAGCTGTGCCTGATAGAATTAGTTGGGACGAGCATGGAATTGTGATTGATGGTAACGTCGTGAAAGATTCAAATATCAGTGACTTGATAAACGACGCAATGCGCGAGAGAAAAATAATGAAAGTGGTGGGTAAAAATCAGTTTGCGTTATTACTCCGTACGTTGAACATACCTTCTGCGCTGGTGAGAAATAAAAGATTATTGTCCACGCACGGTGTGTAAACAACGTAAAATTTCGACCTCGAGCGAATTTCACGCCTTTTATATCGAAAGCACGAGTTCCACGCCAATTGTATCAAGAGCACGAGGAAAGAGGAAAATTACGAACGTAAAAATTACGAACAAGAAATAGACAAGGAAAGTTCACTGATTCTTTCTCGTACACGAAAAACTGATATCTCCGCATCTTTACAAACGGGAAAAAATCGATTACTCGGTTGGAAAAACTAAGATAACGATGACGTTTGAATAATTATATTATGATCCATCGCACTATACGGGCTATTCGGCAGTGGATAATCTAACTCGTGCTGCTAAACCAAATTTCTTACGGGAAGAAGTCATGCGCTGGTTCGAATCGCAAGACACGTTGCACTGACCATTGCGTAGAAAATTTCCACAATTGCATTACAACGTAACAAACATAGACGATGTGTGGGAGGCTGATTTAATTAAACTGCAAAATCTAAAAAGTTACAATAACGGTTATTCCTATCTGTTACTAATTATCGATGTATTAAGTAAATACGTCTGGACAGAACCGTCACACGACAAGACAAGTAACTGTATGATAAAAGTTTCCCAACGTGTACTAGCGAAAAGTGAAGGACGAGTACTCGTATACTTACAAACGGACAAGAGCAAAAAATTTGTCGTGTAATCAAGCAAAAATTTCTTAAAGAAAACGATATTCGTTTTCGAGTAACGCGCAATTCAGATGTCAAAGTCGCTATCGTCGAGCGCTTCAACAGAACATGAAGGAGCGAATGTGGCGTTGCTTCACGTATAAAAATACGCAACGCTACTTCAATGTTCTGCAGGATATTACGCGCTTACAATCACACGCGTCACTCGTCCACGAGAATGCAACCTGCGGTAGTAACGAGAGAAAACGCATGTATCGCTCGTGAAAATATAGCTCGTCACTGAAAAAAACAAAAAGTTAAAAAAACGGGCGCGAAAGGTTAAACATCGCGTCGGAGATCTTGTTCGTATCAGTAGAGCGAAGGCGCCTTCGAGAAAGGATACGAGGCTAAGTGAAGCGAGGAAATATTATATTTCAAATTTACTGTGTTTTCGATTGACGAATTCCTCATGTGTACGTACTGCGAGATTTAGCAGACGAAGTCATATACGGTATTTTTTATGAGCAAGAATTAGCTCAAGTTGAGAAAAACTTTAAGGAAGAATAGTTTATCGTCGATCGCGTGATAAAGAGTAGGGGCCGAGGGGCAAGCAAGTGCTTAGTTGGCGCGGTTATCCCAGTAAGTTTAATACTTGAATTCCGGCTTTGAGTTTAATTTCTCTTCGCGAGGAACAATGGAGGAACAATTTCTTCTATATTTCCGAGTAACAGTAGTATTTTCCGGCGTCATTTTCCGGATAATACAACATCGTTCTTTATCACGGAATTACCTCGCTCTATAGTGTTACACGGTCAATGGGAGGTTGCGATAAGCGAGATTCAATTTCCCTGTACCTTTTTACACGTACGTCATAATGAAAATGTAATCAGATTTGTCGATGTTAAACCTGATGAGGGGACAAATGATGCGTTTACAAATGGAATTTATAATGACATCCATGAACTTATTAATGCGATTAATATCGCGTATAAATCGCCGAACTGCATTTTTATTTTGAACAGCAAAAAGTATCTGACGGCAAAGTATTCACAAATGAAGAAAACTCATTAATGAACATCTAACCGTACTACTAAAAAATCAACTAAAAGTCATTAATTCGACCATTGCACACATAGACCATTTAGAACAAACATTAGAAGAAAACATTAGAAGAAAAGACAGTAACAGCATTTATTAAAAAAATTAAAGGACAAGGATATTCTTTTAGTCGTAGACTTGACTTGGATGATCATTTATCTTACTTAATGCAATAACGGATGATCTAATGAGAGATACCATTGAAACCATCAATTACATAAC
>NW_017304472.1:574767-579398 GCF_001594115.1 Trachymyrmex septentrionalis | reverse complement strand
AATATACATTTGACTATATTCATAGTAAAGGAAAACGAAACAATGAGTTGCGCGTAGAATAAGTCACCTCTCGTGTAGCACATGAATATCACGTGATCGACATGAGTTGCCGAAACGGTCGACTAAGCGTATGTAAGTTGGTAGTCGTAAGAGAGTCGTCGCCGACTGCACACGTAGCGCACAGTAATCGATAGGTTAAGTGATAGAGTTATTGTATTAAAAGTATATTAAGTGAAATAATCTGTGTCAAACCTCATTTTTTCCGAACAATAACATATATCAAAAAAGAGATTTTACATCCTAGAGTATAAATGTCAGTAGAAAATATAATTACTAATTTAAAAGAAGCAGTTACAGGATTACTAAAGGGATTATATTTTCCATTTAATTTAAATAACCAAAAGTGGACAATAATAGAAAAAATTACTAAAATTAATACTTACTACGATCGTAACAATATCAATACTACATTACGATTCCCTTTAACGATATCACCGACGTTTCATGCAACATCTGTATTTGTATTCGACCGATATATTCGATATATTCGTATCAGTAGAAGTAGATAACAACTTAATAGCAATAGACTCAGACATATACACCTACATCATGCGATGACAAGCAAAGTATGTGATTGTATAAAAATAAATTCAGATTATTTATCGAGCGAAAATATATAGTAAAGCGAATAAACAAAAATACTATATATGAAGTATAAATGTATTTAAACGAAAAAAATCATTACGACAATTACGACAACAAACTCGTCATGTCACCATACGTTGTGGATTAAAACAAAAAATTCATAGATATATTCCGTACCAAACAATGAAACTATCACTCGTATTCGCATAGTTCTTTCTTATTTTAAAGATGAAGATGGAGGAAGTCTTCATGTAGGATTCCTCGATTCTCCAAAGCCTCCTTGTTTTATAAACGGATCTCAAGTCTGCTTTCCCGAAGGAAGGAATATTTTAGGGATTTTAGTAACCTACTGAGGGCAGCATATCATAATATATAGTATATGCATACCTAATATCGTGAATTATGTATAATAAAGGTTGTAAAGACATTGTTGATTAAATAAAATCGTGATTAAGCATTTTGCAACAATAATAACAAAAATTAATAAAATTAATAGCGAATTTGATTGGACACACTTAGTGCGCACTGATGCATATTAAAACCGTCGTATAAAACGTAAATATATATTTATAAATATAAACATAGAAATCGATTAAATTGTGAAATATATTTTATTATACTGTTAAGTATAATATGTATTTTATAATTCAAAATATTCGCATTTTATTTTTATGCTCAAATTAACTCTTTCGCCTACAATATCGTGTGACTCGTGGTAAAGAAATCGAGCCAAACATGAGTATCACGGGTGAGAGCCGTGATACGTCGTTCGTACAAAGCTTAATTTTTTTTTAATTTGTAAAAGAAAAGTAGGGCAAAAGATTAAATCAGTACAACAGCTTTAATATGCATCAGTGCTTCCAATTAAATTCGCCATAATGCTTTTGGTGCAGTTTATTTCCGGAAAAAAAGCTATCAAAAATAATTATCAATGCGACAGATCTAAATTAAAAGCTATTAAAAGTAAAAAGACCGATGTGCTAATAAACTAATGTGGAGGTTTGCTTGGTTATACTATAAAGGGTACATCTCCTCCTCAAGAAAACTCGTAATCTCCCTTGAGAAAAGTAAGCTAATAAGACTTCTTGTTTGGTCAAGAAGGGTTTATAAAACATGAAATGAGGAACAAGAAATCCTCATTCAAGAAAGGACTATGAATACGGGTGTATAACGATTAAATGCAAAGAGAATCACCGGAAATCAATAAAATTATCACAAACACTGGAAAAGTAACTTTGCAATACAATTATAAACTAATCACTAACAATGTAAGAATAAAATCAAAACTCCCGGGTTCGACTCCCGGCCGAGGCAATATTTTTCGCAATAAGTTTATTACAGTTTTTTAAGATTTGGGAGAATTTGGGGGGATTATTTGTTTCAGATTGATTGTGTGAATCCGATAATTTCATCGGCTCTCAATTTATTTTCTGAAATATTAATTCAATTTAATTGAATGTATATTAGAGAGTAGTTCAACATCTTAACACTCGATCGATAAGGCGCGATGTACGAAAAATCTTATATTAAAAATCAAAATCAAATATCAAAACTAAAATAATAAAATAAATATAAAACTATTGCGAGATCAACCATCGTTAGAGAATAATACTAGTCAAATAAAATTAAAGCAAATTCTGCGTAACCCAATCGAGCTAAGAGATTTAAATGTACAAATTAATAAAATAAATAACGATTTAGAAAAAAACCGAAAACCATTCTTCCGGCAAGAACAATTCATATATACTGTAGCAATCATTGGATTAGTTGTTTTAAGTGTAATAGGCATAACAATTTATATAATTATCAAAAAATTAAAGAAAAACAGACAGCGCCGATTCTTATAGATAAGAATATAAAATAAACACGATTATAATTACATATATCGAGAAATATATTTGTTACAGTTTATTGAAGAAAAACAGTTCGTTACCTAAGCCTCGTACGGAAGAATGATTTTCGGTTTTTTTCTAAATCGTTATTTATTTTATTAATTTGTACATTTAAATCTCTTAGCTCGATTGGGTTATGCAGAATTTGCTTTAATTTTATTTGACTAGTATTATTCTCCAACGATGGTTGATCTCGCAATAGTATTATATTTATTTTATTATTTTAGTTTTGATATTTGATTTTGATTTTATTCTTACATTTTCTGTTTAACGGGGGAGGGATGTTATAGCGATAGCTACAACTAAAAAAATAAAATGAAAATTATTTAATATAAGCAACTGCAGGGTATATGACTTGCAGGCCATTGACTTTTGAAGAAGTCTTCGTATCTAATTGCGAAAATGCAATTTTGCGGAAGCAATGAGCAAATCTGCAAAGTTGCGAAAAGACGGAAGCGATTGTCCGTCAAATTGGGAAATCCGAATACAATCGTCAGCACTGATCGCATTCGGAAAAGGCAATGACCGAAATTAGTTCGAATAGCTGACCAAATTCAAATCAAATCAGCAGCTCGAGCAGATATTAACATACGTTGTGACATACTCAGCAAAGTCGTCTTATCAGCTGTCATCCGAGACTACGCCCGTACGCGTCTACAGCTTCATGCGCTCGAACACCCGAATTAATGAGCAACTGCGATATCGCATACGCGATAAGAAATTGTACGAAAAAATTGGGTCAAATGTGAACATTTGTCAAGTGCCAATTAAAGTGATATATATTGTAACATTGCTCAGTAACACATTAAATTAAAAGTGTGTTAGTAATCGTGAAAGTGACTTATTTCTTGCCACCTCATCCTTGGCGAATCCACAACCTGTATCACTCAAAAGTACAACAGATGAAAACATTATAATCCAGCAGGAAAACAAGCATCCTGTGCCGCAGGCCTTACTTGATCTCACTCTGTAATCGTGCAGTAAATTGCAGTTCTGTAGAAACGCTCCAAAAGCTTTATAGTTCTGACGAACGGATATTCTGGCACGTTCAAGTGACTAGATGGCGACTACAATTAAAATTTAAAAAACGTAAAAATTTAAATGTCTAATCATAAATATTACGACAGCAAGTCCATAGCCATGCATCATGTATTTATGTAAAAGTATAATGTATTTTCATCATGCATTAAATAGAATGGACGAAAAACGGACTAATCACAAATCGAGGAGAAAATGACTAGATTCTAATTAGATAGTCTCTAAATTTCATAACATATTTGTAATTATGAAACTGGTCAATAGTTATTCTTTTGAAGAATGGAACGAATGTAATTGTTCAATTTCATAACTACGAATATTATCAAATTCAAACAAGGATATCATGCAAACATAATATTTGTGATGTATTCTATTTTCAGTTATTAGTAGTTTTCAAGAAAAAAAGAAGGAATTCATAGAAAGGAAAGGTAAAGAAAAAAAAAGGTAAAGAAGGAAAAGAAGTGTGAAAAAAAGCATAATATTGTACAGAACAAAATTAGTATTCATTATACTTGTGTCTTCATGTTGTATTTTATTTTTTAAATAATTATAGCTTAAAATAATAATTTTTTTTTTCTCATGAAAAAGCAAGGACTTATGGAAAGAAAAGTAAAAGGAAAAAGAAAAAAGTAAAAAGAAGGAAAAAAGTGTAAAAGAAAGTACAAATTTTTATCAAAATATCAGTAATCATATTGTATTATACTTGTATTGTATATTTTCAATCATTAGTAGCTTTCATAAAAAATAAAGCACTCTTATGCCCGTATCAGATTACAAGTTAACGATATGATTAAAGACTGCTTGGTTCTATTTCAGCTAATCACGATGGACTTGCTACATCGTGATTGTTTAAGATAGAATCGGACAACCGTCAATCGTAATCATCAACCAAAATAATCACTAAATATTTCATGGGCAGGTAGAGCAGACTAAACTGAGTCGAAAAGTCCTCTACCATTTTGCAATTTTCGCAATAATTAACAAAATATTAATTACTAAAAATTGCGAAAATTAGTCACCAATAATTTTTTACTCAAATACTGTCAACTTTACAGA
>NW_017304472.1:570424-574667 GCF_001594115.1 Trachymyrmex septentrionalis | reverse complement strand
TAGTAGTTTTCAAGAAAAAAAGAAGGAATTCATAGAAAGGAAAGGTAAAGAAAAAAAAAGGTAAAGAAGGAAAAGAAGTGTGAAAAAAAGCATAATATTGTACAGAACAAAATTAGTATTCATTATACTTGTGTCTTCATGTTGTATTTTATTTTTTAAATAATTATAGCTTAAAATAATAATTTTTTTTTTCTCATGAAAAAGCAAGGACTTATGGAAAGAAAAGTAAAAGGAAAAAGAAAAAAGTAAAAAGAAGGAAAAAAGTGTAAAAGAAAGTACAAATTTTTATCAAAATATCAGTAATCATATTGTATTATACTTGTATTGTATATTTTCAATCATTAGTAGCTTTCATAAAAAATAAAGCACTCTTATGCCCGTATCAGATTACAAGTTAACGATATGATTAAAGACTGCTTGGTTCTATTTCAGCTAATCACGATGGACTTGCTACATCGTGATTGTTTAAGATAGAATCGGACAACCGTCAATCGTAATCATCAACCAAAATAATCACTAAATATTTCATGGGCAGGTAGAGCAGACTAAACTGAGTCGAAAAGTCCTCTACCATTTTGCAATTTTCGCAATAATTAACAAAATATTAATTACTAAAAATTGCGAAAATTAGTCACCAATAATTTTTTACTCAAATACTGTCAACTTTACAGAAAAAACTGCAAGAGACAAAAATTGTTTATTTTCTTCTCATAAAACTTTAAGAATTTTTTCAGAATTTTTTCAAAATTTTTCAAGCGTATTTTATACCGTATTTCCTCATGTTGGGTAAAAATAAAACAACGCAATACTAAAAAGTTAACAAAAAATTCTGAAAAAAATTCTTAGACCTCTATGAGAAAGAAATAAATAAATGTTAATTATTGCGAGCATTGCAAAATGGTACAGGACTTTTCGACAGTTTAGTCGCTCTATCTGCCCACGAAATATTTGACAATTATTTTGGGACACCCCATATATATTTATACAGGATGGCACCAATTTATGGTCCTACCCGTCTTGAGCAGGTAGTGGACTAAACTGAGTCGAAAAGTCCATTTTGCAATGCTCGCAATAATTAACAAGAATATTAACGTTTAAAATAGCCAAATACGCGCGTCCGCCCGATCTATTATTGCCGAAGGTACGGCCCACGGTGCATGGTCCGCGAGGAATAGGGATGACCTAGCAGGTGCGCCGCGCTGTTCGAGCTTAGAGACTCGCAGCGGTGAGCGGGGCGCTTGCTCTACTCCCCGCGCGCCAAACTATCGATGGCGGATATTCGACGCTTTAGAAATAATATTTCGATTGTGAAAATTGGGAAATGATCAAAAACTATTCGAAAAAACTCAGTTTAGTTCGTTCTGAAGCGTGCATATGTACGTACAGAAAAATGGTACATAAATATTAATTGTTTCAAATAAATAATAAGAGCATTTTAAAATTATATTATCAAGAAAATATTCTTTGTAATGATATAATCGTTACTCAAAAGAAGAAGAATAAAAATTGCGTTTTCTCTTAGCACTAGAATAATATTTTTCTGCATTTTTCTACATTACCGTTATTAATAAATATCATCATATAATTTCGTTTGCGTCTAATCCATCTGTTTTCAGACTCGAAAATGTCTGGATCCTGAGTGCCGGATTTATCATAATAAGAATCGAATTACAGAATCGCGATGAACTACAATTTACTAATGAAACTTGATTCAATTGCATTGACTCAATCAGATCCCGTACCACGAACAATTATTCAATCAGGTTTTTCTATTATAAAACGATAGATGGTGAAAGAGTTCTTATTCACATCATTCTTTGAAACCTTTCTATCCTGAAATTAGGTTTCAACATGATAGGATTTGAATCCAAGAGAATCGCGATAAATTATAATTTACTAATTAATAAAGAAAATTTGATTCAATTGTTTTGATTCGATCATATCCCATATCATGAATTATTGAATCAGGTTTTTCTGTAAAAAAAAATGATAGATATTGAAAAGTATTTTTTATATTGTTCTTTAAAATAACTTCCATCCTGAAATCAGGTTTCAACATGATGGAGTTAGAATCACAGATTCATGATGAATTATGATTTACTAATTGATGAAAAAAACTGGATTCAATTGTATTTATTCAAGGTTTATCTGATAAAATTTAGATTAGAAATCCGTTATAAGAAATATCATATTAGATAAGAGTTGAATATTTTCATAATACTTACTACTAAAATGTATTGATTATATTTTAGGTAAAATTTTATTAATTCTTTATTCAAACCAATAGAACGTATAATTAAAATTCTATTGATCAAGGTACAAAATGTCAATGTTGAATCATAACATTCATATAAGAAATAAAACAGATACAATTTTATTAGTTATGATAGAAATGTTATAAAGTCCTGCCAGCGCTTTAGCTATAACTGTATACAACTGTATCAGTTATAATATAAAGTTGTCAAATTTTGTATATCTGATACAATTCTATCCATTCTTTTACGCAGGAATAAGATCTGTCATTTTTATATACGGTCCCGCCAGGACTTGCTTCTTGTAAGAAAACGCCCAGGAGTCATATAAGGATGTTGTCCCATGTTGAAATTTCGGAAAATGGAATCTCGGAAAAGTAATAAGGTGGGAATGAACTAATCAAAATTATTGGGACGCATTACTGTTTGTCTACACATATATAATACATTAAATACAAATTATCGAAATTTAATTTCTTATACTTACCAAAAAAAATTCATTATTAATAAATAATTTCGATAAGTATTCATTAATATACAGGCTGTCCCTTCTAATTCGAACATCTGAAATATCTCGCTTGATTTTTATGATAGGAAACAATGTTTCAGATGAAAGTGGAATGGTTTTTATTTTAAGTAGAGAAAAAGGTATAAATGTCAAAAAGATATGAATGTCATCTCCATTTTTTTAAATGGAATTATAAAATTTTTTTTCCATAATATAATACCCCTAATTATTCTGCATATAAAAGTATTAAGATAATAATATCAAGAAACCAATTGTTTACGAGATATTTTATACTTTATTATGATACATATTGACATAAAATATAATATATGCTAGAATAAGGTACAAAATATTTCGTAAATTATTAGTTTTTTTATATCTCTACCTGAATACTTTTATAACCCAGTCATTGGTTTTATAACCCAGTTCTCCACATTTCCAAAATTGTGAAAAAAATCAAAAAATTTATTTTAAATATTTTATGAAAAAAGATCATTATTATATAGTGGAAGAATCAGCAAGTTTTGAAAAAAGTCGCTGTATGGGGAACCCAGCCACAAAAATTTCGAATCAACAAGCACACAATTTTATCCCCAATGTTATAAATGGTTATATTTATATGCTGGAAAAATGAATACTTATATATTAATGAATACTTATCGACCAATAATTTATTAAACAATATAATATAGGACCGTATATGTGATACCACAAACTATAGAAATCAAAGTCTTAAACGGTCTAGCTGGATTTTAAATGCTTGTATGATTCTTCAACATTATTAAGATCGTCTCGAAGATGCGAATAAACATCAAAAATTTGTTTGCTAATCAATTTAACTCGTAATATTATTGTGGTAGGTTAGTAGAGTTAGCGTTTTAAAACCGAAAAATCATTTCGGCACGTTTCTGGGGATTACATACGTAGTATATAAATTCACATAAGAATCATACAAGCATTAAGATCCAGTTAAACCGTTTAAGGCTTTGATTACTATAGTTTGTGTTATCACATATACAGTCCTACGAGTATAATATATTATATTGTTTATTTACGTCGCTTAAAGAGACGTTGTTCCTTTATGGAATTGGACGTTGTGCCAATTATTGTGAAGGATATTACTAAGGCCTCGGTAATCTAAAGACTTAGGACGCTCACACGGAATGCAAAAGATCCGGATTCGACTCCCGACCGAGATAATATTTTTCGCAATAAGAGAATTGATTATTTGCAGATTTTAATATATAAGGTAGTAAAAAGAAATCTATTATTTTTGCATTAAATTGAAGGCTTTATTTAGCATAGTTAGAATGATCCGATTTAGGTCAAATATGTACCGTTTTGTTCGATAACTTGTTGCCATTTTGAAGGTAATTTCATTATGCCTCTCTCATAGAAACCCTCGTCCCTATTGGCAAAAAACTGGGACAGTCGATTTTCACAAGCTTCTCTTGAGGCGAATTTTTCACCAGCAAAATCATTC
>NW_017304472.1:566052-569744 GCF_001594115.1 Trachymyrmex septentrionalis | reverse complement strand
TTTTCGCCTTTATCGAAGAAAAACTGTAAAATATGGCGTATTTTCTCTTTGTTGGTGTCCATCTTTGACACGCGCTCAAACAATACTGACTCAAGCAATCACAAAACTGTCTGAGAAGTTTTTTTAGTACGAAATCTTATCTTTCTAACGCCATTTGGCGTAACCCGATCGCACTTATACAACGCGAGATACAGATTACTAAAGCCATCTATTGGAAAAATAATAGATTTCTTTTTACTACACCTTATAATAATAATAATAATAATAATTGCATTGCATACATTTACAAATTAGGTAAAGTAATACAAAGATACCAAGATAAGTACCGAGTACAAGCAAAAGGCGAGGCTATAGCGATACAACTGGTATAGGTATGACCTAATTAGTGATATTAGAATGACAGATTCATTACAATGAATGTAATACAATATTACAGTGAATATGATATATGAGAGACAACATTGAAATGAGATAAGATGAACTGTGAAACAGAAGAACGAAAGAAAGAAAGGGAGGAGAATTTTATATCCAAAGGTAAAAAGTTATAGTATTTGGCTGCAGTGAAAAAAAAAGGAAGCTCGAAATTTGACAGAACAGTAAGCAGGAGTAGAGAGTAGGTTATTGTAACGGGTCGCAGGTAAGGAGTCCGCGTGAAATTCTAAATTAAAATGTAAGAGATTGCGGAGATACAAAGGAGTATTGGAACGGAGAACCATGCAGCATAAGTGAAGAATAAAACGTTGCTTAATATTTAACCAGCCAGATTGCTTAAAAAGAGGAGTAATGTGATCAAATTTACGACAGACATAAATGAAACAAAGGCAGAAGTTTTGAATACGCTAGATGCGATTTAAGAATTGTCGCTATTTAAGCTCGGTATGTAGATAATATCAGCGTAATGAAAAAGGGAAAAGACAAGAAGTTGAAAGAGATGAAGCTTCTGAGACAATGAGAACATGACGGATATAAGCAACGAAGATGCCTATACTTGCTTTATATTTAAAAGTGACATGATGCACAAATGACCAACAGCAATCAACATATAAGCCAAGAACACAAGCAGAGAAGGGAGTTTTAAGAGAAACGGAGTAAAGAGAAATATTGAAGGATTGAACACTGGATATCAGTACAAACGAGTCAGTAAGCACACACTGAGATTTGGCAGAATTTAAAAATAAACCATTTGATACAGACCATTCAGCAATGAGTTCAAGTATCTTGAGATCGTGATTTAATGCAGCGAAGGTTGAATCAGAAGGGATGAACAAGAATTACATCATCGGCATACATGTAAAGCGTTGCATCGAGTAGAAGAGCAAGGTCTGCAGCAAACAGGTTAAAAAGTAGTGGGCCGAGTATAAATCCTTAAGGTACACCGGAATATACAACTCAAAAAGACGAAAAAATAAGAAGAGGATTGATTACTACTTTTTGAGTGTAATCAGGTAAGAAGGAGCGGGATAAGTAATAGAGCAGAATAGGACAGACCATAGCATTCTAGCTTAGCTAGCAGCAATTCATGATTGACTGTATCAAAGACCTTAGAAAAACCGAGAGCAATAAGAACCGGAAGTAAGGTACGATCAAAGGAAATACCAGATCTACAATGTGTAAGAGTGCAGTCGTTGTGGTATGTAACTTCCTGAAACCAGACTGGAAGATAGGAATAACTTTTCCTTTGGAAAAAAGGAGTTAAGCTGCGAGAATCAGATGCATTTGAGAAGCTTAGAGAAAAAGGAAAGGAAAGAAGAGAAATAGGAAAGTGAGGTAGGATTACGAAACTTAGGAATAGGAATAACAGTGAAACGTTTCCAGAGGGAAGGAAAAATTTCACTGGAAAGAGAGCAATTTAAGATATGAAGGATAGGATCAAGAACGTGAGGTATGCACATTATAAACATTTGGCCTAAGAGATTATATGGTCCGGAACATATAATTTTCATTTTTGCCAGTATATTGTGTAGGTCAGCAAGAGATATAGAAGTGAAGTAAAAAGAGTTAGCCATGTTGCAATGAGAAAGATGATTTATATGTCATTCAATATTAAGAATCGTCTCGAAGATGCAAATAAGCATCAAAAATTTGTCAATTTAACTCGTGATATTACTGCGGTAGTTTAGTAGAGTTAGCGTTTCAAGACCGAAAAATCATTTCGGCATGCGTTTGTGGAGACTACATACGTAATATATAAATTCACACAAAAATCATACAAGCATTTAAGATCCAGCTAGACCGTTTAAAAAGCTTTGATTTCTATATAGTTAATAATTTATTAATAATAAATTTCTTTTATATGTATAGAAATTCAATTTCAATAATCATATATTTAACATATAGGGCAGACGAACAGTCTATCCCAATAATTCTGATTGGTTGATCCCCACTATATTACTTTTCCGAGATTCCGTTTTCCGAAATTTCGACTGTCACGGGACAGCATCTTAAGAATTGACGTATGTCGAATAGGTAAATCGAATAGGCAAATTTTAGGAGTTTTTTGCAATTTTTCTCCTTACCTGGTACTCTTGAAATAAAATCTGGTCTTTCAAAGACAATACTTTACATGTTTATAAGAAAAAATTACTTATCTGTAATATTGTATATGAATAAAAAAATTTCTGAAGCATCGTGATTCCTAGTAAGATTGGATAATAAAAAAAAATCAAATAGGCAAATCTCCTAAAGATTCCCAAGCTCTTTCGGAGTGTGCTTTCTGAATCTCTGAATATTTTTTTGACTATTTCATAACTTTCTTATATATATTTTGAAATGTGAAGCTAATCAATAACATTTTAACAATAAAATTGTATTGATTGTTTTCAGTTTTAAAATTATATATATAATATATATAAATATATAATTATGTATAATTATAAATGTATAATCGTTTATATATATTAACAAGATTAATAAGAAAAAAAATTTTGTTTTAATCAGCCTCTCAGCTCAAAAGCTTCCATTTCATGCCAAAAGAACACCCCTAAATTTTTAAAAAATATTAAGATTTAGAGGTCGCTAGTAAACGATTTTTAACTCAAAGTTTCGATTTTTTTTAATACATGTTTGATTTGATGCTAAATCCGGATAACTTAATCTAAATTTTAAATGTAGTACTATATGCTTTTTTACGCTGAACACGATGCAATAATTCATTTAGTTCTATGATATATACCTTAAGAAATATAGCCGATTAATGTAAAAAAATAATCAAATTTCGAGTTCAAAGTCGATTTTTGCAAGGTTCCAAGTGTTCAAATGGGTCGTTACTCCTCTTAAATTATAGTCTGTGTTGTCTATTCAAAACATCCAGTTGAAATTTTGTCGGAACCTACAAAGCCTTTAAAAGTTACAATTGTTTAATTGGTTTATATTTAATTGGAGTTTAATTGGATTATAAAACGTTTTTAACGTAGAAAAATTGTTTTACAAGTTCTAAAATATATCGTTTTGTGGTTTTGTGATATCCTCAAATCAAATGCCACAATTCGATGATAAAACACTCTTTATTAGAAAATGAAATGAGTACATAATACAAAAAAAAATTTATTTATATAATATAATATAGCTCAAGTAATAAAATTAAAAAATAATAATGTTGAAAAGGGTTACGAGCCAAATACAATGAATTCAGTATTAAAGATGCAGTACATTGCTCAAACAAATTATGGCATAGAAAAACCACCTTTGATTAA
>NW_017304472.1:565410-565709 GCF_001594115.1 Trachymyrmex septentrionalis | reverse complement strand
TTTTTTTTTTTAAATTAAAGCTTGAAATCTTTAAGACGCTATAATCAGATTTGATGTTTAATGCACCCCTGCTACTGTAACTTTGAAAAATGTGGGGATGTGTTTGTCATATTGTAAAATGCAAAGTTTGACGGAATGCACGGACTTTGTAAAGCTTTTTGGGGAAATGCTGTTTGCAGCGGCATAAAGTTCGGACTTTTCCCTTTAATTAAAAAAAAGAACGAGTTGCTAAAATTTTTTTTTCCGTAAACTTACAGCACTTTAAAGTTACATACCTTTGCATTTTTTACATACTATTT
>NW_017304472.1:544065-565310 GCF_001594115.1 Trachymyrmex septentrionalis | reverse complement strand
ATATATAATAATTTTTCACGTTTCTGCGCGTGTGTAGATTTTGCACATCGTGTTTCTGAATGTACATTTTAATAACGCGTATTGCCTCCGTGTTGTTCGATTACTGCTTACAGTCAATTTCTCATATTAATGCAGGCCCTAATTTCTTCCTGCGGAATGTCATTCCAGATTTGTACTAAATAATGGGTCATAAATTAAGAGATTTGGCAAGATAACCTATCAATCTCAGAGATTTATTACAAGCTCTAGTATAAATTTGGAATGATATTCCACAGAAAGAAATTAGGACCTACATTAATATGAGCAATCGACTGTAAACAGTAATCAAACAACGTGGAGGCAACACGTTATTAAAATTTACACGCAGAAACACGATATACAAAATTTACACACACAAAAATATGCAAAATCTATCCAGCAATCTTGTTGTGGTATATCCGGTAATGCAAGTATAATGTCGGTAGTATATATTTGTTTTTAATTAAACAGAAAGGTTCGAATCTTTATGCCGCTGCAAACGGCATTCTCCAAAAAAATTTTACAAAGTCCGTGTATTCCGTCAAACTTTGCAATTTTCAATATGACAAACACACCCTTATATTTTTTGAAGTTACAGTGACAGGTGTGCATCAAACTTAAAATGTGGCCATACCGTCTTAAAACAGAGATTTCAAGTTTTAATTAAAAAAAAAAAACGTTATCCTACGATAATTTTTCGCAAAGTTATCGTTAGTCAAAGTTGGATAATTTTTGCCCAACACAATTTTTCTATGCCATAATTTTTTTAGCAGCATATATTAACATAAAATTACAAGTGAAAAGCGTTGCAAAGACAAATGTTTCGACCGATCGATTAAATATGTAATCATCGTCATTAAACATGTAATCAATTAGATGTAAACATAATAAAATTATTGACGGTTAATTATAGAAACACAGTAAACGAAAAATACAAATTTATTATTTGATGTAATAAAATCATGGCATATCTTAAGTCCATTTATGGTTGCTTTAGTTAAAAAATGAAATGCTCAAAAATATATGTGATTAGTCATCACAGTTATTTCTTATAAAATTGTAGCAAAATGTTGTAGTAGATAAAAACGATGAAATATTAAATCTGTTAATATACGAGAAAATAATAGAGATATAATATCTGTTAAAATGGCAGAGAAATAGTAGAAACCGTAAGAGCAAAATAAGTAATACATAATATAATAAAAGTATAAATTAATTTAAGTAATTGTAAAAATGTAATATAAAATAATGAGATTTAGAGCAAAAAGAAATGTTAATACAAGTTACCTTAGTAGAGACGTAGCATGTAACAATATTGGAATAATTAAAATCAGTCAGAGTATAAAAGATTATTAGAATACAAAGCAAAATTCTATGGGAACATTGATAAAAAGAGATACCACATCTAAAGAAGCCAACATATAGTTCGGCTTAAAACAAGTCCTATTTAATTTATCCATCAAGTGGAAGCTATTTTTCACCTGACTAAATGACTCAAGAATGCTATCATTAATGATTCTATGTACAATAAAAAAAGAGATAAGTAATATAATGGACAATTAATATTTGAAACAATAATTCTTAACGGATATCCAGCCTTAAACTTTAGGTAAGCCATAAGCTCTTTAGAGGTGATACCATCAGTAGTAAGTAGTTCTCAATACGAATCTTCTATAAACCCCCTATTTTTCCATCTAATAAGAATACAGCGTAGATCATTAGTCAATTTTCTGGCAGAGTCCTTCTCTATTCTCACGTAAGTATTACTATCTGAAAGAATATCCTCCATTTTTTAAATATATTCAATTCTAATGATTTCTAATGAAGTCATTAGAAATCATTTCAATTAATTAAATAATTAATTGAAATAAACTATATATTATGTAATTTATTTTAATTAATTAAATCATATTTTTTTGCATCATGTGTACTCATTTTCAGTTGGAATTTTCCCGGGATCTCTCACAAGGCTTTTAAAAGTTGCATTTAACTAGATTATAAAATGTTTTTAAGGATAGAAAACATTTTTTACAGGTTCTAGAGTATATCGCTTTGTGGTTGTGACTTAAGTCAAATGTCTCAAATTGACAAAAATAAATTCTTTATTACAAAGTGAAATGAATATATAATAAAAAAAATTATATTACAAAGTGAAATGAATATATAATAAAAAAAATTATATTACATAATATGTAGAGACCGGGATCAGTAAACTATAGGGGTAAGTAGAATAATCGAGACTCTTACAGTACTCAGTATTTCATTCCTTTAAAGAGATTTACCTCAGTGGTAAATGTTATAAGTTTAGTTCCGTCACGTCCAATCTTGATAAAACGAGGCTCATTCGACGTGTTTTTGCACGAAACGAACGAATTTAACAAAAAGAAGCATTGTTCTATCCTGCAAAGTGAATGTTTGTGTTTAAAATATATTTTTATAAAAGTTTTATTAGCCAAAGATATACCTTAAAATACATTAATCTTCATTTTAATAATCTTAGTCTAATTACTCCATACCATTAGCCACCTTACCTCGGTTCCGAGGCTAATCGACTCAGATAAAATGCATTACAAAAATGCATTTTTTTCATATTAGTTATCAGTTTCCCCTTATTATTAAAATATTATTAGATAGTCGAATATATATAATAATAGTAATCGATGTAGAATTCATTTTTTCGACAAATCTCTTAATTTTGTCTGTAAAAATTCGAAACTGAAAAATGAGTCTACTAGCAGCCCTGGTCTCCTCTAGTTTATTTCAGTTAATTAAATAATTTTTTTTTGTATTATGTACTCGTTTCATTTTCTAAAATAAAGAGTTTTTTTATCGTCAAATTGAGACATTTGATTTGAGGATGTCAAAATCACAAAGCGATATACTGTAGAACTTGAAAAAAAAATTTTTTCTATCCTTAAGAACTTTTTTTTTATAATTAAACAGTTAAATGCAATTTTTAAAGGCCCTGTAGGAGGTCCCTGGAAAATTTCAACTAGATCTTGTTCTGGATGAACAGACCTACAATTTGAAAGAAGTGACTACCCATTTTAACACTTGAAACGTTGTTAAAATTGATCTTAAACTCGAAATTTGATCATTTTTTCACATTAATTAAGCTGTATTTCTTAATATATAAATCGTAGAGCTAAATGAATTATTGCATCGTGTTCAGCAACCAAAAAAACATACAGTACCACGTTTAAAATCCGAATTAAGATATTTTTGCATCAAATCAAACATGTATTAAGGAAAATCAAAACTTTGATTTAAAAATCGTTTACTAGCGAACTCTAAATCTTAATGATTTTTTATAAAAATCGATCAATGAATTAATGCCTTTGTAAGCCATGCACTGGATCTCGGTGTGAAGTATTTCCTTCATTTACTCTCTCAACAAACTCCAAACATTTCGATCCTAGTTCGGATTCTTTTCAATGACAGAAATTTACATTCGCGGAATTGTTGAATTTCCTGATACACTATACAATAATAAATGAAAGCATTACAATAAACGCAGAACATTGCTTAATATTTAAATTAATATATGTACATAAAATTTAATTTAACTTACATGAGTTTCGTCAAAGGTAATTAGAATGACAATAGAAACATGTTAACAAAACAACAGTTATAACTCATCTAACAAATAAGCAATATGTATTGATAAAATAACTAAACATAGATAAAGAAAATATTGAAAAGAGGAAGCTTTATTTGTTAATCAGGTTGTCGTAAGCGCTGTCTAACAGTTCAGTGTCAGTCAGTGTAAATTTAAACTATTTTTTTGTTTGCGAATAAAAATCATTTCTATATCTAAATAAACCTTTTATTTAAAATTCTTTCTTCGTCAAGAATCTCTATGTTATTCCAATCGAATTCATATCCACATTCTAAGCAACAGTCCGTAAATACAGAACGTTGTTGTGTTCTCCAATCTATATGATTTTTATGTTCACCTATCCTCGTTTTCAAAGTTCTGCTCGTTTGATCCACATATGACGCATCACAGTCCTCACAATTTATTTTGTACACCACATTTATGGAGGATAAAAAGAAGTCTGTCTTCACGGACTCTAATAAACCTGCTCAACTTATCAACATCTTTGTATGCCTTGCTAACTACCTTAAAGCTCTTAATGAAATTCTTGATTTTGTCAGAAATGCCTGTTATATATATGATATTGTAAAAAATATTTGTTTCCTTTTTGTTTTGAACTATTCTCTTCATTCTTATCAGCATTACTGTTCCATAGGTTAAATTTTTTACGTGTTCTTTTTTAATGGTAGAGAAAATCAACTCTAACGAATATTCATTATTCAACAAGATTTTTAAGATTTTATCAAAATTTTTTTCATAAAATTTTGATTTAAATGAAAGAAAGGGTGTAACAGTAACAGAACTCTATCTACCAAGCCCAACATTATATCTATTTTTTTACTTATAGGATACTGAGAATAAAAGTTCAAAAAACGCCCTGAAAATGTAGCCTTTTGATACCAATCATAAATGACTGAATCCTTATCTTTTAAAAATAACATCCAAAACGTTCAATCTGTCACCCTCTCCTTCAATATAAAATTAAGTCGGATAGGTAATTGTTGAACATATTGCAAAGGTCGTCAATGTGTGTCTTGTCAATTGCAAGAGCAATGTCATCCACGTAATATACATAAAACAAAGGTTTGATTGTCAATTTATTTAAAATGTCAGATTCTAAGTCTTGAAAGATATTATGATATTATTGGCAATAACGATAAATTTACTTAGAAAACATTTCTAAACTTCTCCATCTCTCTTCAACATATCCGTCAAATTAATGATTATCTTGTTCACACCAGATTACGTGCAACTTGTGTATAAGTATCACAATCACTAAACATTTCTTCCATTTTTTTTTGTTATAATCAAACTTATTCAAAGCCACAACCACATTCCCTTTATCCGCGTGAGTAATAATACGTAAGTGAATAAAAATAGTATTGATTATTTTTTACAAACTCCGATCTAAAAATTCGATCTATTTCCCTATGAAAGCTACCTTGTTTTATATTATTGATTAATGGAAAAATTTTGTTTCTTATATCCATGATGTTAAGAATTTTCATTTGCATTTTTTTTATATTCTGTTCTATGTTTTTAATGAAATCTATGGTAGCAGACTGAACATTGCATACCGGTAAACAAAAATTATCACCTAGTTGTAATAATGCCTTCATTGTAATAATGTACTTCATTTTTATTGTATAGAAATATTATTGAGATTCACAAACCAAGTTTTTAAGTTGCATTATGTCATAATTTATATCTGAGAGAGAAAAGGGAGAGGGAGGAAGAGAGAGAGAGAAAAGGGAAGGAGAGAGGAAGGGAGGGAGGAAGGCGAGGGGAAGGAGTGAGGGAGCGGGGGAGAAAAGGGGGAAGAGAGAGGGAGAGAAGGAGGGAAGGTAGGAAAGAGACTAGATTGAAAATCAAAATAATTTAAATAGTTTTCCTTAAATTTTGACACCTTATATCTTTGAAAATAATAGCGAACTCGATTGGATACACTAATGCGCACTACTGTATATTAAAAGCGTTATACACTGATCTAATCCGAATGTAAAAGTTAAATGTAAACATTTTAAATTATAAAATACATTTTTATTATAGGTTGTAGAAAATATATAAAACTATCTGCGGTATAAAACGATGTACGTTATAAAATTAGGCAAATGTAAACCTTAATGACTTAGAGATTATTGGCTGCATTCAGCAGAAAAAGCAGCTTTACAACTGTTATAAAATTCTTTAATATGATTGGTCTTGCTCTAAGTTTCTCACTAATTGGGTCTAAATGTATAAACTATATTCAAGAAAAAAATTTTACAACAGGTGTAAAGCTGCTTTTTCTGCTGAATGCAGTCATTGATTAAACAAAGCATGGTTTTTATTGTTTTATAACTACTACATTTTCAATAAAACTTCGAGGTCTAAATTTCACAAGCTTGTAGTGTTTTAAGCCAAGAAATGATCCAGAGAGTTGGAAGACCCTACATTATCAAACAGCACAATAAAGTGTACTGAGAATTTTGTGATTAAACGGTTTCTATTTACATTTAACACGTTTTTTGATTATTTTGTGTAAGACGACTTTAATGTGCACTGAGTGCACACTAGTGTACCCAATTGCTATAAATTGTTAAAAATTATTGCGGACATATAGTTTTCGTCATAAATTTATATGAGAAATCACTCCTTAAAATCTTTTAGAGTAGTTAATGTTCTGTATATATATTTTGTACATAATTTTGTATAAAATACATGTAATATAACATGAAATATATGTTATACACATACAATTTCATTAAATAATTTCATAAAAATTAAGTAAAGATAGTAAAATAAAAATATACGTCATTAAAAAAAAAATAAATTTGTTATTATTTTTCTTATTGACGTTTTTAAACAGTCAAATCTGTCGAAAAATGATTTTACAAAGTACCTGCTATAGATTTTATCTATAAAAGACCAACTAAAATATAACAAAATCGATTAACAGTACACAAAACTAAACAGAATGCCATTTCGTAATCATTTAAGTGGCATATTCCATTTTAATGGTTACGAAATGATAGGTGTTCTTTTATTTAATCCTAAGTTGTGTCAAAATATCAGCTAACATTGACAGAAATTAATGCAAACTTAATGTCAATCTATTATAATATTTTATTTGTGTCTGTTAACAAATGACATATTATTAATATTTAATTTATAAGGTTAACTTATTCTTAGAAACATATGTTAATAAAGTTATTATTGCACTTTATAATTAATAAATTGTTATATAGATTTTTATTTAGATAAAAAATCATATGTTTCACAATGATTAAAAAACACTTAAATTATTAATAAATTTAATTTTATAAAACTAATTATTTGTTTCAAAAAAAATTTTTTTAATTTTACAACTTTTATTGGCATAATGCAAATTGTAATAAATATTTTTAATATACCTCGTGCGGTAATTTAGCTGGGCCAGCGCCAAAATTGATTACTTCTTCATGACTTTGGTCAGCCATTATTATATTTGCAGTTGACTCGTGTGACAAACAGTGCAAAACAGATAAAAGTAGATGACAAACAAGTGGTATCAGACGGCAATCGTTATCAAAGTTGATTTGTTTAATCCGTGGAGGTTTTTTTCTATCTGATTCTTCTATGTATTTTTTACCACAATCTTTTCGAGATAGATGTAACTTGTGATGAGACACGAAACGTCTGTGTTGAGTTGTGATAAAGTAATTTATGTGTTTCAGCTGTGTGTGTGTACTAGACGGACGGCATATAGAGTGTTTCAAAATTATTTTCTCGTTCAAGATCTCATAGTTCACAAAAGTATACACAGTGCGATGTAATTCCATATAGTTCTGTAAGGAGTGTATAAAATCGCGAAATATTATCCCATTACGAGCATACAACAAAAAAATTTAACTTAATTCAAAAAGAACTGATATAATCTTATTAAAGATTTTAATACAGAGAGAGAGAGAGAGAGAGAGAGAGAGAGAGAGAGAGAGAAATGTACAGTTGGATTTTGATAGAATTTCAAAATAGCGATTAGCTATTTATCACAGCAAATCTATTGTTACCAAATGTATTTTTAATTATAATTTTTAATAAACAAAGAATATCTTTTTAAAAATAATTTTTGCATAAATAAAAATCAGCATGGGTAATTATTTAGAAGATAACCCTCACCTTCTATTTCGATGAAATTATGCTCATTTGAATTACGTTTTTGAATGAAATAAAAAATGTAGTAAAAGAAAGTGAAATTATGAATCGCAAAGTAAGATATCAATCATCGAAGTTAATTACTACTGAGGTTACGAAACCTGTCATCTCGATAAGGCCGAGTTTATATCAACTGAGGTGAAGTGTGTTCAGGAAATCAGGGTTTATTACTTCGTTGATAAGGCCATAACATAAGCAGTAGCCAATCCAAGGATACGTTTAGATTCCCACCTGGGTATCCCGTCATATCATTCTTATTATTTACTGAACGTTAAACAAGGATGACATGATACTTGAGGGTACCCAGATGGGAATTTGAACGCAGCCCAACTTGTTGATTTCCTTAGGGCGCGTTTACATCTTGACAGAAAAGCAGAAAGCGGAAAAGCAGTGACCAATAAGAATTCGCGCTAGTAACTATAGCAAGTAGTATAAAAAGCCAAAATTGTAGACTACTAGAATTCAGGGTATCAATCATGAAACCTTATCCCTAGAATGGAAAGTAAAAATTTTACCATTGAAATTAATGGAGAAAATTTTCACTTTTCACTTTTCATCCTAGGGACAAAGTTTCATGATTGATACCCTGATAGGCTGCTGCTTTTCCGCTTTCCACTTTTCCGTCATGTAAACTCTTAGGATGCGCTCCCATGGGATGCGGAACTGCGGAACGTTCATGATTGGTCGTGGCTTTATTTCGCCAATTCCGTTCAGCTAAAATGTGTTTTTCTATGTCCCATTGAGCGAAATTTGCGGAATGTGCAATTAGCTCTGACCAATCGCAAGAGTCTTCCTATAGATCGTTTTCATTAGATCTACCAAAATAGCGTTTGTCATTGGCTCGCATTAAATTGTGCATTCGCAAATTCCTCAATGAGACATAGGAAAATGAATTCCTACGAATCGGAAATCACACATACAGGGACATTACCCCAACTTCGTTTTGTGTATTCATTTGATTCACATTTTTGCCTTTCCGTATACAATATTCGTATTCTGACCATATTGACCTCCGTATTTATCTGGAGACTTAATTACAGTTGTGTTCAGATTCCCATTCGAGTGGTACTAGGGTATCACTCCATTCTTGTTTTTCTTCTTTTTCTTCTTTTTCTTCTATTTTAATGGCGCTTGCCGATGAAATGCCGGCGAATCCGGCCAGTAACGCAAGAAATGTAAGTAGTGTAATGCAAGGCACAGTCGAAGTCGGCAACATTTTTCGAAAATATAATCGAGGTGACGCAAAACGCGAGACGAGAGGAAATACGTCCAACCAGCTCGATCGGCCTCACAAGACTTCCATTCTTGTTATTTACATGTAAGCAAGGATCAGGTGGGAATCCGAACACGCCTCGGCATGTTGATTAACCATGCGCTTGTAAAAGACAGTTTTTTCCGTTTAAACTAGCTTAACAAGGTTAGTTTTTATAAAATATGAACATGCACACACCACACATGCAGGCATCGGCGGAATCCACAAAAGAAATAAATTTGCACAACAGAAAACAGTGAAATCGGCGTAATAAAGGTATGTTCGTGATTGGCCACGACCAATCACGAACGTACCGCAGTTTCGTATATTTGCAGTCAGTATTACCAGCAAAAACATTTCCCTGTTAGCATATAAAAACTTACTAGTTTTCTCTATTTCTCTTTAAAAATTCATAAAATTTTCCGTTTTTTCCAAATTTTCCGCCAATTTTTCCTATTTCTCTTAAATTCTCAAAATTTTCGTTTTTTTCAAATTTCAGTTTTTTACAAATTTTATTAAAATAAAATTATAAATTATTTTTTATTAATGTATTATAATTTAGAATTATAATAAATATGAAATAAAACAAACATATTATATGAAATATATATAATAATAAACATGTAAAAATACCAGGAGACTTATTACGGTTTTTGAAACGAGGTGAAAATTACAAAAGTGAGCAAATTTACTAAGTGTTGACCAATGAAATTATCAGTATTCTAGTAAATTCGTTCACTTTTGTAATTTTCACCTTGTTTCAAGATACAGAATCAATCCCCAGTATCACATTTGAAAAACTAGGGAAATATTATAGTATATGTAACGCAAACTATAGAATTTCCTTAGTTTTTCGCATGCAATATTTTTTAAGAATAAGGCCCCTGGGAATCAATTCTGTATATTGAAACGAAGTGAAAGGTACAAAAAGTGAACGAATTAACTAGAATACTGATAATTTCATTGGTCAACACTTAGTAAATTTGTTCACTTTTGTAATTTTCATCTCGTTTCAAGATACAAAATTGATCCCCTGGTGTTCTGTTCTCGTGGTTGCGCAGTAGCAGCGTAAATTTAGGCAAAAATTGAATTGGCTATTCTAATATGCCAGCGCTGTTATACAGGAAAGTCAATTTAGGCAAAAATTTGATTGATTTTAGTGTTGCTGTGTTTGCAGTGTTGCTATTGCTGTTATGCATAACGGAACATCTGATATTTTTACATTATGATAATAAATACTATAAATTAATGAATAACATATATTTATTGTGCAATATTAGAGAAACAAATAATGCGTATTGTTTTAACATAAGTTTAATACAGGATCTACAATGGAAGTTGTATCGGTCGTAAAGTCTCAAGATGCTATCTTATAAATAGAAATTTGTAGCGGAATGGATCAGCAAGATCAATCACAATCGTAAAAAAAAGCAGAGTAATGATTGCAGAGTTATGATTGGTCGCGCTGTTCCGTTCCATTGTAAATTTTTGCTTATGGAACGGCACTTTTAAGTAAGAAAACTGACCAATCGCAATTAAATATGAGGAGTAATCGACTCTTATTGGTCAATTTTCTATGACTTAAGACTACTCCTGCTACGATTTCTATTGTAGATTTCGCATTAGAAATCAAACTAGTAAGACTAGTAATTAACATAAATGTTCCATACATAATCTATTCTAAATAAATACATATTTTTAGCATAAATTTAATTTCAGAAATCAGTCTAGTAAGATTAATACTCGACATAAAATGAGTACTCCATATCTATCTTAACGTAAAAAATATATGTTTTTAACATAAAATTTTGATTTATTGTTAAAAATCCCTAAATTTTAGCTTATTTTCACAAAAAAAGGCCCTTTTTCCTTATTTTATATTTTTTTAAATTCTTCCTAGGTTTCGGAAAATTCCCCAGCATCCGGCAACAGTCTACAGTTCTGCATCCCATGGGAGTGCATCCTGAATCATAATTCGCAATATGTACGTAATATTAGGTGCATCCAGAAGCACGATCGCTCACTGAGCGCTCAGTGAACTTTTGTTGGCAGCCTGATTGGCATATTCCATTAGATCTAAAAATATAGACCAAACACACAAGAGCTCACCGAGCGCTCACCGCTCAATGAGCGATCATGTTTCTGGATGTATCTAATGATTCGTTTCGCGAAGCAAGTCAAGTAAGCCGTCGCATTCTTCTGCCAGATTGTTTTGAGTTAATATGTGTTGAATGAGTATATTTTTATTAAGATTCGAGACAAGAAAGAGAGCAATTCTAAATAATTAGCCAAAATGGAAATAGATCAAAATGTTGCACAAACTCTATTGACACAAGGTGCTACGTTAGTTTTACTTGATGTACCTGCGGGCACTGATATCGGTATTGATATAAAGTCCTGGAATGTAGGGCAGAATTTTAAGGGACTCAAACTGATCCCACCTGGAATCCACTTTGTACATTATAGGTAATATTGAATAGAATAGAATTATTATTTCAGTTACGTAGTCAAGAATGGATTTTGTTTTACAGTATTACGTATCCACACGCATTCTTCCATATCTTATAAATTAAAATCGTGCTATACATAACATTAATAATTATCGACTAAATTATCACTTTTCTTTGCGTACATTAACTATCCACGTTGCCACTTATTTATTATCCCATGTAATTTTCCTTGACACTTACAATATACTTTATTTACAATATATTTATATTATTTACATTTCATTAATGCTGTTAGGCTAATATTTCATATGTTATACACACCAAGGTTTTTCAGAGAGAAGTTTTCTCTGTCCTGCAGCCAATCAACATGCTTAACAAGTTTGTTATATGATATATGAAATATTAGGCCTCATCTACAATAGCACAGTCCTAGTACAGGTTGCAACAGCCAATTTAAAGTGCCAATTTTATTATTGCGAATATTGCAGATCAGGTCTTAGACTTAACAATTACATAAATATATAGGGTGATCCGCATCAGCCGCAAGAGTCAGCATGTACGCACTGTGAAAAATTGAATTGAAAAATCTTTTATCATTGTGTAATGTCACAACAATTAAGGAGATATTAATTTTTAAAAATTGCAGAATAAGTGAATAAAAATCGATGTATAAGACAACATCAAGATATCTTTCAAAGTTCTTTATGAAATATCTCAAAAATATTTCTTGAAGAACTCTTAATCCTTCGTGATCACACCTAAGATATTTATGTTGGTCACACAGGGGATAAAATGATCCCGACATTTTAATTGATTGCTGTATTTACAGCTTTTGTTCTTTAAAATCACAAAAATTACTGAACATATTTGAAATGGATAAATGACAGTTTAAGTCCCATTTTAAAAAAAGACTTTAAAAATATAAAGCTTCACATCTTTTTTTGGGATCTGGACCCTAGATAACCACAAAGGGTTAAAGATATTCTAAATTTGGTTTATGCGTCGATTTTAAACATTTTGCTTATTGGGTAATTAAAACAGGGTTGTTAGCAGTCAGGAAAAATCAGAAAAAGTCAGTGAAATTAAAAAATGATCAGAGAGCTGGGAAAACTGGACACAATCAGGGAAATTATTATCAAAGAATTTATTAATCTAAGATAAAATTAAATTATTGTAAAATTCTAAGTTTAAACTTCTTTTTTTTTAAATTATGAAATAGACTTAAATTTCATAAAGAAGCAGTGCAAATATTTTTTTTATTTTTAATTTTACAATGAGCAATTTGCAGAAAACTATTAACAGACATTGTTAAAAAAAAATTTATTTCTTGCAAAAGTCAAACTATGTATATTTAATGATGAACATTTCGTAAATCATTTCTAATTAAAATTAAATAAAATGATAATTAGAATATACACAGTGTTTTAATGAAATGATTAATGTCTGTATTAGTTAGGCCTTATATTTAAGGCTTCCTTAAATTTATCTTTAGCTGCTCTATGAATTATTTTATTGGCTACTGAGCATCTGGATAAATTTAAGGAAGCCTTGAATATGCATCTGTGAAAAGCATCCCAACATTGAAATTTCGCAGTTCTGATTAGAGATCTCGTTTTATTTTGACGAGACAAAGAGTTTTCTATAATTTATAACAAGAATTCCGCTTAATAACTATTTTTAAATAATTTTTAAACAATGGAGTGCTAACTTCTAATGGAGATCGAATAGTTCTGAGCGGTCAATAGCTTCATTTCGTGAATATCTACGATTCCTGATGCATAAAAAAATTTTTGAAAAATCAAAAAGAAATAAAAAAAAATTCATTTTTATATAAAATAGTTCTGAATAGAGTTCCTGCTTTCTTTCATACGAAGAGTTCTCTGTATTTTTTAACTCGAGATTCGCTTAATAACAATTTTTTAATATTTTTTTTTTAATGGAGTGCTATTTATCGAAATTCGAAATCGAATAGTTCTGAGCAGCTTAATAACTTTATTTTGTGAGAATATCTAAAGTTCCTGATGCATAAAAACCAATTTTAATACAACAAAATGTATAAAAAAAATTTTTTATACAATAGTTTTGTCAAACATTAATTGTTATTCTATCTATTCGAAGAGTTCTAAGCGATTAAAACCAACACAGACCCAAAAATAAAAGAGATATATATTTAAAATAAAATTTGAAAAATTGGTTGCAAAAGCACGTATTTTCTTATGTAATATAATATATGTATAAACTAATCGCATTTTTACTTAATATTTTTCGATAGAACTCGTCGAGAACTGCCTAGAACTCTAATCAGCACTACTGGAACTCTCAAAAAAATTTTTATGTCTTATTATATACCGCGTATCTTAAAAATCGTTGGTTCAATCGCTTTTTCACCTAATACTTTTCGATAGAACTTGTCGATAACTACACAGAACTCTGATCAGAACTACTGGAACTCTTAAACAAATTTTTTATTTATTTTATATGTCGCGTATTCAAATCTTGTATATAAAGCCATTGCATTGGTTTTTGTCGTACGACAAATGTGTACAGAACAGAGAAATTCTCGAATCTATCCCATAGCTAATCAATAGGCTTGAAAAATTTGTCGTACGACAATGAAATAGCATTCCAAGTCTTACATAAAAGGGCCTTACGTTTCGACTCCGTTTTATGTAAGATTTGATACATGATGTTCTAATATAACGCACAAATTACTGCGTATTATTGCTCTCAATTGCCTGTTATCTATTTAATTATTTTTTTAAATTCTCGAGAGCTTGGTTTTATTTATTATTATGTATAAATAAATATTATTAAATACAATTTTACATTCTTATAAATGGAAAAAAAATATCAAATAATTTTTTAATTACCAATATATCCACTTCTGCCGATGTAAATTAACGTTAATGTCGGTTTAATGTACTCTTCATCTTGTAATTCTTAAAACCAGGAAAAGACGAATTGTTAATTAAATCGAGATTAAAATTAAGAGTTGATAACGGGTATAAGATATTTTTGCTCAAATATTACATAAATACTCAGATATAATAATAGTATAATCTATAAAATATTTTTGTTGTATTCCTAATATTTTGGAAGTACTAACTAAACATGTTTAATAGAATAACACAGATAGCACTATAGTGTCTCCGCAATTTGAACTATTCTTCCGCACATTTGAACTCTATTATTGAAAATTTTTTAAATCCGACATCGAAAAATTTTTAAATAGTTCTGATTAGAGTTCTGTGTAGTTCTCGAGTTCTATCGAAAAGTATTAGGTGGAAAAACGATTGGGCCAACGGTTTTCGAGATATGGGATCATTTGAACTATCATTGAAAATTTTTTAGTCCGACGTCGAAAAATTTTTTAAGAGTTCCAGTAGTTTGGATTACAGTTCTGTGTAGTTCTTGATGAGTTCTATCGAAAAGTATTAGATGAAAAAGCGATTGAACCATAGTTCTGATTAGAGTTCTGGGCAGTGCTCAACGTTCTTTCGAAAAGTATTAGGTGAAAATGCGATTGGACATATAAAGAGATACGTGCTTTTGCAACCAATTTTTCAAATTTTATTTTAAGTACATATCTTTTTTATTTTTGGATTTATGTTGGTTTTAATTACTTAAAGGCCAGTATTCATAGTCAATTCTTATTCTAAGACCGTTTTAAATAATGTCTTTCTAATAATGTATTTTTGATAATTTAATTTGCCCAAGCTTTATGATATGTTGGGCTTTCCGTTTGAGAATCCCACTGCAGTTAACCTTGAATTTATTGTTTATTTTTATTTTAAAGATTGAGAATCTGATTCTATAAAAAATAATATAAGTTTGCATGAACGAAATAACATAATAAAATTACAATTTCTGATATATAATCACTTGTCATTCTCACGATATCACTTATTTAAATATTTGTGGTTTAAAAGTGGTTATACAAATGAAAGATCAGAATAATTTGAAAATCCAGTAAAATTTAGTTTTGACAAAATTTCAACATGTCCCTGGTAGAAAAATTTCTATGCCAAAGTATGCCAAAAACCATTCCTAAATACGCAAAAACTTCCTAAATACGCGGTTTGGAACATGGAAGTAGTTTGGCGTAGAATTCTACTCTTAGCTAAAGTAAGCCGATTCACATCTTTGTACGCCAAACAACGTCAAATTACGCCAGAAAAATGCGTTTAATTATGCCCGAAAGTACATTTAACTAAGCTAAAAACTAAGTACGTGAATGAACCATGGAAATAGTTTGGCATAAAATTCTAATCCTATGCCAAAGATTTACGCCTTCCTATGCCTTCCTATACTGTAAGCCTATAGTTTCGAGTACATTTACACTGTACTGTTCAAAGTAACATGATAGTATCTTGAACTCATTTGACATGAATTCAAGATGCTATTACGTTGCTGTCATGATAGAATTAGAATTCCATGGTACTTAATTAACATGGGTACTTTAATATTAAAGTCTAACTTTGAGAGCTCATTTTACATGCGAAATGCTGCGCTCCTTATATTCTTTTCTAGGTGATTCTTATTTACGAGTATGCATCTCCGCCATTGCTCTCTATCGACTGAGATGTGTAATGCTCGCGGATGAGTAAAGCCTTAAACACAATGCGAGGTAACAGTGATAGTGATAGAAACAGCGATAGCAATAGCGATAGCGATAGAAACAGAGGAATTCAACATATGGGAATGCATATGTCATTGCACATAGGAACACGGAATAAGGCAATAGCAATAAATTTCCGACAAGTTAGAATTCTGTGTCTATCGCCTTACAGCCTACCATTCAGCGTCCAGATTTTTTATTCTGTTTATATATATTACTATAACCTTGAAGCAAATGGAAGAATATACTACAGTCTATATACGAAATCAGATTGGTTGGCATTTTTTATTTCTTTCGCGGTATTGTGCAACGAGAGGCGATCGCTGTTGTGTTTAGGCCTTAAGAGTAAATTCACATACGGCGTAAAATGGCGTATTTTGTCACAAATCAAAAATTAAAAGGTAAGTATTGTACTTCGACATAGAAACATGTACTTCAGGAAACGATTTTTTTATACAACCGCGTAGATTGGCGTAGTTTGGTATAGTTATTTCTGTGTCCATCTATCAGACTGTAGAGTGTAATTTCGCATAAAAAAGCGTAGAATGGCATATTTTCTTGAAATATTACGAAAAAATAAAAATTAATTTGGCATAGTTTGGCATAGAAACGCATAGTTCAGGAAGTAATGATTATTAGTTCTTTGGCGTACTTTTTATGCCTAATTAGATCCAAGTACGTTATTTTACATCTTTCGCGTAGCTTGGTAGTTATTTCTATGTTTAACAACGCGATTCTACACCACAGTCATAGAAGTAGAAAGACGTACTTTTTGGCATACTTTGGCATAGATATTTTTCCGCCAGGGATGATATCAAAGGTTGCAATAATATAGCTATAGTAAAATAGTGGTACAAGAAGTCAATATACTTAAAAGATTACTTCATTACTGTGATGAGTAAATAATCCAAAATATATTATATATAAATTAAAAAATTATTTTATTATTATTAAGTACGCTTAGAAATCATACGTTTAAAATAAAGAAGATATTGTTTAATTGGATAAAGATATTGGAAAATAATTACATAATTTAGTTGTTGAGTACTTCCTTCTGTTTTGACTCTCGTTAATTTTGAATTAATTTTTATTTTATGTTACTTTCCAATAATAAATTATGTAAATAACAAGTAAATAAGATATTAACGCGTAAGATCAAAAATAACTTTAAGAGAATAATATTATTATAAGATGATATAAGGAAATAGGCCCGTATTCAGAACAACAATATTAGCGCGCAAACATGCTATAGTTTATATTACGCATACATATAGAATTTCAGAGACAAAAGCGCGCTTTTATCTCTGATAAAAGCGTGTTCTGAATATGCGTTATAATGTATAAGTAATAAATAACAGAGAAAAAAATTTTTCTTACTTTAAGGGGGGAGAAATAATAAAAACTATTATAACTCTTATTGTTAATGTTATTTATAATCTGTAATAGCAATCTATAATATCTAGAAATATCAATTTTCTTATTCATTGATTTATCTTATTAGGTGTAGTAAAAAGAAATCTATTATTTTTCCAATAGATGGCTTTAGTAATCTGTATCTCGCGTTGTATAAGTGCGATCGGGTTACGCCAAATGGCGTTAGAAAGATAAGATTTTGTACTAAAAAAACTTCTCAGACAGTTTTGTGATTGCTTGAGTCAGTATTGTTTGAGCGCGTGTCAAAGATGGACACCAACAAAGAGAAAATACGCCATATTTTACAGTTTTTCTTCGATAAAGGCGAAAACGCAAGCCAGGCGGCTGAAAATGTGAATAGTGTTTATGGTCCTGATACTGTAACAGTCAATATCGCGCAATTTTGGTTTCGTCGATTCCGTTCCGGTAATTTTGATGTCAAAGATGCACCACGCTCTGGAAGGCCAATTGTCGAAAATGTCGATAAAATAATGGAAATCGTCGAGTCCGACCGTCATGTAAGCACTGTTTTGATTGCCCAGGAGCTAAACATTGCACAAAAAACCGTTTGGAACCATTTAAATAAGGCTGGATACAAAAAGAAGCTCGATGTATGGGTGCCACACGAGTTAACGCAAAAAAACCTCATGGACCGAATTTCCATCTGCGAATCGCTGCTGAATCGCAACAAAATCGACCCATTTCTGAAGCGAATGGTTACTGGTGATGAAAAGTGGGTCACTTACGACAACGTCAAGCGAAAACGGTCGTGGTCGAATCGCGATGAGCCGGCGCAAACGGTGGCCAAGCCAGGATTGACGATCAGGAAGGTTTTGCTGTGTGTTTGGTGGGATTGGCAGGGAATCATCTACTATGAGCTGCTCCCCTACGGCCAAACTCTTAATTCGGACCTGTACTGTCAACAATTGGACCGTCTGAAAGAAGCAATCGCCCAGAAGCGGCCAGCTTTGGCCAATAGGAGAGGAATTGTGTTCCATCAAGACAACGCCAGGCCACACACATCGATAGTGACTCGCCAGAAGCTCCGGGAGCTTGGTTGGGAGGTTCTTATGCATCCACCTTATAGTCCGGACCTGGCACCAAGTGATTACCACCTGTTCCTGTTTATGGTGAATAATTTTGCTGGTGAAAAATTCGCCTCAAGAGAAGCTTGTGAAAATCGACTGTCCCAGTTTTTTGCCAATCGGGACGAGGGTTTCTATGAGAGAGGCATAATGAAATTACCTTCAAAATGGCACAAGTTATCGAACAAAACGGTGCATATTGGACCTAAATCGGATCATTCTAACTATGCTAAATAAAGCCTTCAATTTAATGCAAAAATAATAGATTTCTTTTTACTACACCTTATATATAGAAGATATATAATATAATTAAGTCTCAAAAATAGTATGTTTCTAGATAACATTTAGTGTGATCTCATATAACCCTCATACCTGAGTATCAGGTTGTGCATACAAGAACGCTATCACAATGCTCTCATGATATGATGATCTCACGCGTGCGAGCATAATAATAGCACTATGCAATCCATGCGTGATGGAGCATACGTGTGAGTGTAAAACATTATATAAAAATAATATACGATCATATAAAACAATTAGTATAAGTCAACGGAAGAACTGACACTCGTCATGCATGATCATGACATTGTGCACGCAAGATCGCCGTCGTATTGCCATCACGATGAAGGTACACATGTGCGAGGCATTTTGTCATTACGCGTGATAAGAGAACACATGTGTGACGCATTAGAAGCAAAAATTTGGAAAAAAATCACACTATATTTGTGAACATTTAAAATATATTATCACAAAATATAAAAACAGATGAAAAATAAGTGATGGATGTAAATTTTACTCTCAACCGATTTTTTTTACTTCTCAACGATTGTAATACTTGCGGCACATCGGTCAAGTGAAATTAGGTTATTCGATTCTTATTCAATGTTATCTCATTGTAATGTAAATTGTTTATATTTTATTATATCTGTTAAATATTTTTATTTTATCTATGTATTTTTTTCATACGCCGGTTTAGATGGTTATAATTGAAGTAGACAATAAATAACACACTTATCAATTGAAGAAATGGTATAGTCGCAAAAGATTCATAATCTTGAAGTTCCGAATGCAGGTTCGAATGCTACTAAGATACGTTTTTTAGTACTAATTTGAAGTAGTTAATTTCAGGTATAGATAATTATTATAAATGTCTTAGGAACAAAATTAGTAAGCTTTAAATATAACTAATATTTTTTTCGAATATTAAACTAGTGTCAACACGTGTGCGAACGATATGAGTTTCAAATGAGGACGCATTTGCGTGCGTATGAGGGTCACACGCGTGCGAGTACTCGTGTGCACATACCATGCGATCATTATGCGAGCATTTTGTTATCTGGGTAATGTCAGCAGTACTGTCAAGTTTTATATAACTCGAAAAATGTTTAACAAAAAATACTTTATTATATTATTCTAAAAACGCCTCGACTTTAGCTACAAGAATAAAAAATAGTGGTTTTTATTTAAAAAATTTATGTTGACCTTGACTTGATCTTGATAATATATACAAAATCCGTTATTTCCTCTTTCTTTCCTACAAGGAAACCTGCAACTTTTATATAAAATAATAAAAAATAAATGATTTATTATTTTATATAAAACTTTTTCCTATATAAACGCAGTTACAATCTCCAATATGTGCGTATTAGAATATTGTTTATGAAAATTATATGGTATTGCTGATGGTAGTTTAAAGTAAACCGAAACATTTAAGAAATTTCAAAGAAATTTTTATCAAAAAGTAATGTAAAATTATATTGAATATATTTATGTATCGCGCTTCAAGTATCGCGCCATATGCTGTCATTGCCTGCTAATTGATATTCGGCACCATCCGTCCTGAACAGGTAGAGCGAACTAAACTGAGTCGAAAAGTCTTTTATCATTTTACAATTTGCATAATAGTTAACGAGATATTAACATTAATTCAAATTGAAATATAATATTTAAGCATTAAAAATCTATTCTATTTTTTATTATTGAATTTTTAAATGCACGGTCCAATACAACAATAAGATTCTCAAACTTTTGTTTAAAAAATTTTTGTCAATTTTTCATACTTCCAACGATATTCAGATTGAAAGAAAAATACCGTTTTTATTTTCAAAACGGTGTTTTATTTAAACATGAGTTAGCGCATGTATAAAAAAAATACGTCTCTTGATTTTTGTGTTTAATAACATATTTCATGAAGAATCAAATCGATTCCTGACAATTGTAAAACGTCTCTTGTTAGTATAACTGATTTCTTCTTTTGTCCTTTTAAGTTTTTCTTCCTAAAATAACACTAAGTTTCCTACCTTCTAAACTAGTCTCCCTATATTTATTAGGTAACACATTGGTAAAAATTAGTATGCTAAATTAATCTAAATAGAATGACATAATGTAATCAATTTTGATCATAAAATAATATATATATATTTTATTAAATCATGTTATAATATTATACAGGGTGTCTCGTAAGATGGGTCGGGGCCACATTGGGGGTGGTGAATAAATCAAAAGGAACAAAAAATTCTTATACCATTTTGAGATACTTACTATAGTTTTCGAATTAGAAAAGGAAACGTCCAATATACGGTTAAGTCGCGCCGCGCGAATTCGTAGGACGGCCCACACTCGAGCGGCAGCGGCGGCC
>NW_017304472.1:532041-543962 GCF_001594115.1 Trachymyrmex septentrionalis | reverse complement strand
TATATATATATATATATATGTATATATATGAGTGTATATACAATATATATATATGGGATGTTTCGCGTCAAGCGGGCCACCTCTTTTTCCAAAATTTGACGCAATGGAAAAAAATGTTTAAGGTCTAAACTATTCGCACATTTGTGTATTTTTAAATGAAACCTGGCCTTTAGAAAAAATCAATATGGCGGCTCAAATATGGTATCTAAAATCCGCAAAAGTCACAAATGTTCTTACAACATTGTCGATTTAAATGCGAAAACTTGACGAATCGGCTTGAAAATGATTAGTATAAATGATTACGAACCTAGATATTGTAAGAACATTCGTGATTTTTGCGGATTTCAGATATTTGAACCGCCATATTGAATTTTTTAAAAGGCAACATTTCATTCGAAAGTACACAATTGTGCGAATATTCTGAAACCTTATTAAACGTTTTTTTTCCGTTGCGTAAAATTTTGGAAGGAGAGGTGGTGGCCTGACGCAAAACGTCCTATATATACTTTTACTTTTAACATAGCTGATTTTATGTGTAGCAGTTTTTAACATATCCTATTTTATTTAATACAATTGATCAAATTCACTATATGAATGTCAGTAATTCTAAATCTTATGTCAAAAGATATCATTATATGTATACAATTATCGTTTTGTATAGGTATAACTTGTATATAGATATAACTATTTAAATTCACTGAATAATTCAATATTTTTATAGTGCAGCAAATGAATTTGGCGAGTTAGCACCTAGAGTTGGTTTCTTTCATGACTTCCAGAAAGGTGAATTCTTAGTGAAAAAATGGGATAACAAAAAGGAAGATGTTAGTTCAGAATGTAAGTAATCAGGATTATTATTAATAATGCGAGATTCAAGTTCTACATGAAATCTTCAAACAGCTGTACCTGACGAGACAGTTCAAAGGTTGAAAGATAACATAAAAGAATTGAACAGGTATTTAGGATCATATCCATACGAAATATCGAAATCTTGGACAAAATTAACAAACGATATTACTGCATCTATCATGACGAGGTGTTCGCCATTATGTGGGTAAGTAAGATGTAAGTCTTGTCTTCTACTTGAAATTTAAAACTTAATGTACGACTCTATTGGAATAATATGTTTTAGTTATGTACGATCCGCTTTGGAACTGGAGCATTGCAATGACGCTTCGAGACCACGTGGCCGAGAATCTGATAGCAAACGAAAAAATTCCAGTAGACTCACGGCGGAGGGCAAGGAGGAGCAGATGCTACCGAATCTGAAACCGAAGCCTGGTACAGAACTCAGGCTTACAGAAATACCAGACAGACATTATCCCGACGATGCGACTCCAAGCGAGATAACGCGGCATTCTCTTGATACTAGTTATGTTTTGGAAATCACTCTGAAAAAATTGCAAGAGTAAGTTCGGAATTGAAATTTTAGATCTTAAAGATTAAAAGCGAGAAAAATGCTCGATGAGAAAAAACGAGTTTTGTGTGAATATTTAAAGTTTAATTGTTTTAGACCTGTCGAAATTATCGGGGAAATGCAGCTGACGTTCATTTGCTTCCTAGCTGGTCAGAGCTTGGACGCTTTCGAGCAATGGAAGAAACTCATATCGTTGATTTGTGGCGCCGATAACGTGATTCCACAATATCGCTCTATATATATAGAATTTCTGCAAGTCCTGGAAGAAGAATTATCGTATGTGCCAGAAGAAGTACTCTGCGACATTGTAGCGAACAATAATTTTGTATATCGTAATCTGTGCAACTTATTCGGTAATATCGAGTCAAATTCTGAGGTGGACGATCGATTAAAATCGTACGCCAAGCGTTTACAAGGTCGATTGACCGCCAAGTTTTTGTGGGACTTTTCGAATTTACTCGAAGAGGCGGACGACAATGCGCCTGTTATTGTCACTTTGTCACAAACACAAATAAATAAATAATAATAAATGATTTATTAAAACAATAATATAAATACACAACAAGTAAGAATATTATAATCTATGACGGTCGAAGCTGAATCTTTAATGCTTTAAATAATTCAATGTGAATTGTATACATACTACATATGTACATGCATATATACTATCTTTGTAGTCATTCGAACTGCGCGCCGAATTGGTTTTTCGGAGTTGGGACTTATCAACGCAATTAAACTACTGTAATAATATCACAAATTAAATTAAATAAATAAGTAATTTTTATAAAATTTTAATAATTTAATTAATTACCTCAATTCGGTATCATATTAGAAAGATAGGTAAAACTGCAGAAAATGAGAGCAATCGCCAATAACCTTGATTTTGACATATGTTGTCAAAATAATAATCCTAAGTGACCTCCAACAGATTTTAGCCGTCGCTCATCATTCATTAAAAAGTTATTAATAAAAGTTTGAAAAATGTCCCTTTTCTACTATGTAAAACAGTCGTTTTGCATGGAAGTCGTGCGCCTCTCAACAGGAGGGAGGTGGGGTGAGAGTCGCTTTGCGTGGAAAGTCGTATGCTCCTCAGCAGGATGAGAGGTGGAATGGACCTTACTTTGCGTGGGAAGTTGAAATTTTCTGCTTTAAAATAATTTTACAACTTTAAACGCAAAGCGACTCTCACTCCACTTCCCCCCTGTTGAGGGGCGCACGACTTCCATGCGAAACGACTTTCACCTCATCACTCCTAAGAGGCATATGACTTGGTAGAGAGAAAGGTGGGATGATAGTCGCTTCTCGTGGAAAGTTGTACGCTCCTCGATCGGGGGAAGATAGGGTGAGAATCGTTTCGCATGGAAGTCGTGCGCCCCTGAAATTGGGGGAGGTAGGTTGAAAGTTGCTCCGCGTGAAGTCATTACATAAGCAAGGAAAGATATAGAATAGTTTTTAATATTATATATTCGAGTAGATTAAATATAAACGAGATTTTTTTAATTATTCATTGGACAAGAATAAAAATAAATTATTACAATATAAATAATCAATTCTGTTCGCTCGTATAACTTACAACAAATTAATAAATAGTAAAACCCAGGTCAATACATTAAACGAGTTAGATACCAAATATTTATTAATTACAAATTATAATTTTCCGACGATAAGTTTCAACAGTATGTTTCGACTATACTTAGTCCTCATCAGTCGTAGAAATACATAAATACTCAAATATCTAATTATATTAATTATATTATGACTAATATTATAACTAATTATATTATGAGAATGATTTCACATTCGAGGTACAATAGATAATATAACAGATTTCTAAAGATCGTCTTATCTTCGTGTTACAAAGTATGGTAACCATATATCGCAACCATATTATATGTTAAGTCAAACTTGATAAATAAACGATGTAGTGAAGAGTCATGATTCCGAACCAATTCATCGGTTAATAGCGAGAAAGGACAATCAGTATGAATAAAAGAATAAATTCCAGTCGTATTAATGATATAGCTTGATGTATCATATAAATGATTGTATGTACTCGTTAATAATATTGGTAGATAAACTAAATAGAATAAATTATCGTTAAAATTGATGCTTTAAAGAAATTACAGTTTGTAGCTTAAAAACTTCTTTAACAATTAAAACTATATGATAAACTGATAAATTATAACTTTATGTATGTGTATATATAAAAATTTTATTTGAACAAAAACACAACTGAAATATAAATAACAAACATTAAATTTATAATATCAATTAACAAAAATTAAATGATTATCAAGGAATAAAAAATAAAAATTATGCAACACTTACATTAATTATAAAGGCAAATACAAATCTGGAGACACTGGTAGTCTAATTGGTAGCGCTAAGCTACGCGCAGCGATACTACCATGGCTACTTTTCGCAAGCCGGCGAGTTGCGCCAGATTGAGATTATCGGATCTCAATAAGAGCTGAATCGATTAAGTTCTAAGTGTGCTCATGATTGCAACCGCTCGGGATATATTATGAGAGTATTTTTATTTTCTCTATATGTTCTACGAGCGGAGATATTGCAAAATACGAATCTGAAACTTTTATTAAGAAAAAATTAAGAAATGTCGTCGTCACCGTTACGGAGTGGGGGTAATGTCCTTTTCGAATTTTTGACGCAAGAGGCAAATGTGGCGCTAGCAATGCATGCTCACATCACATATGGCGAGCGTTGCCAGCGCTGTGACAGTTCTGCACATTTTGCATTGCACATTCTACACTCTGCAGAGATTATAAGTTGAAGTTATTGACGTTATTATTATTACGGTCACGCGATCGCAGAGGAGTTGAATAAGTGCGATTGTGGCTAAAGCTATATTATATATAATATTGAATTTTCTGGTTACCTCAAATCAAATATTGATAAAAATACTTTTAGTCGATGTATTTTTGGCATAATTAAATGTCTAGGGTCCAAATATCGAGATTGTCGTTGAGAAACTGTGAGCGCATCGATGCGTTTTCGCATACAAAAAATATATAAAAATAAAATAAATAACAATAAATCAAAGGCAAAGTAAGAATCAACGCATTTCTTTAAAAAATCATACAAATGAAGGAATAAATTAAAAATACAGAAAAAATAATGAAAAAGAAAGAAAAGATATATAATAAGACAACAAGTAAAAGTGATAATAAATTAAAAACATTACAAGTTTTGGCTACCGGATTGAGCCCTCTTGAGACGTAAGACATATCAGAAAAAAAAGAATGTCGTAATACAAAGTGATAAACGTTAAAATTACACATATTCATTATGTCCGCAGTTCGGGTGAGTTTTGATATAGAACTCGACGATATTCACGTCGATATTTACGATTAGACAGTCGCAAGTATATCTCTTGGAAAAATTTTAGTTAATAAAAAGATAAAAAACATCTTACGAAAAAAAATTAAACGCAAAGAAAATTTCAAATAAGAAATAAAAACTTACCAGAAAACATGTAAATTGTTCAAATAAATGTGTCCATAACAAGTATATAAAACTATTAAAATATAACGAGACAAGTGAAACGCAGACATAAAAGACAGACATTGTGTATCGCTTGATGTACGCTCGCTTATGCGGATCAACACGGATTGAGAGAAGAGACGGACAGTCGGTATCACAAAGTTAAACTCTATTTACAACAGGTATATATACCCTATGCAGATCTTCCGTGTCAGTTTGTAAATTCAAGCTGTTTTTCTGCTTCTTGATATTGAGTATCTCGGAAATTAAGCGTTTCTTATAATTAGGCTCTTCATCCAAAATTTTAACCCTGTCCCATTGGAAATCATGATCGTACTGTAGCCTGTGCTCCGTTATGACAGAATGAACAGAAGTATTATGTCTAATATGATTACGATGTTCAGTAATTCTAATTTTTAATTGTCTGCCCGTCTGTCCAACATACGACGCGTCACAATTATTGCACAATATTTTGTAGACTACATTGCTTCTAGATGTATGGGGACACATATCCTTCTGCCCTTTGATATATTTGACCATTTTATTCGGATTGTGGAAAGAAACCCTGACGTAGGTATTATTATTAAATCGCTTAAACTTTTGGTGTGAAAAGAAATAAAAGGTACCGTAAGCCAAGATACAGATTCTTTCGTACATTGTCAACTAAATCTTTATGTGTCAAGTGTCTATTTTTAATGTGTTGATTAACAGTGTCAAAAATAAAAGTCAGTGGATAATCATTGTCAAGTAAAATGTTAATTAGAAAAGTCAAATTTTTTGAATGAAACTTAAAATCAGAAAGTAAAAAAAGCTCTGTCAACTAGCGAAAAAATTGTACCTTTTTTTTGTGCAATTGGGTGATTCGAGTTAAAATTTAAAAATCTCCCTGAAAAGGTAGACTTACGATACCAATCGAAAATAAAACGATTCCTGTAACTAGATGTAGTGATATCAAGAAAATTTATTTTTTCTCCTCCTATTTCAGTAAATTGGAGGCGCGGATGAAAAGAATTGAATTGTTTTAATAAAACCTCGATTTTAGAAGGAGGAACCGCTGTACAAATATCATTAACATATCTATATTAAAATAAAATGTCCAAATTCAATGACATCAAGGACATCATTTCTAATCTCCTCATTACTAAATCCGCTATTGCCGGTGGTAATGGAGAACCCATGGGGGTGCCAAAATTTGCTTGTAAATTAAATTATCAAAGGAAAAAAGATTGAATCTAAGACAAATCAAAACGCTCTCAAAAACTCATTCTTAGGAAATGAGCAATCCTTCGAAATGAAATTCCATCATTTACACAATCGACCGCTATATCTATTGGAATATTCCAATGAAAAGAGATCCAGTGAAAAGAGATGTCACATCCAATAAAATTAATAACAAAAACTCAATCAACGGGCGAAGTAAGAGTCAACTACATTTTTTAATTTTGACATAAAATTATATATTGTATTAAACGCGATGAAACATCACGCCAAAAAATAAATAAAACTATAAACTAATACATTAGGTATTTTATATTATTTTATTTATACGTATTTGTCCGTTGCGTTTTTTATTTTTATTTTTATTTATTTTTAATTTATCCGTTTTATTAACTAGAACTTCAACAATGACAATTTTAATACTTTTGACTATTCAACCATACGGAAATTATGTTTCGAGATCAAGACTCACCCGAACTGTGATTATTCGGATTATGCGAATACTTGTGACAATTGAATTTGTTCTGTTACTTTTATTGTACTAATGTCTGAAGAGGGCTCAAACTGGTAGCCGAAACTTGTTACTTGTAATGTATTAGTTTATAGTTTTATTTATTTTTTGGCGTGATGTTTCATCGCGTTTAATACAATATATAATTTTATGTCAAAATTAAAAAATGTGGTTGACTCTTACTTCGCCCGTTGATTGAGTTTTTGTTATTATGTTTTGAAAGAGTCCTTTGAATTTGTTTATTTATTTCAATAAAATTAAATCATGTGCAGTAGTATGTAACATTCTTAATTTGTTGACTAAATCAAAGCTATTTTTGATGCAACTATCTGCCTTCGGAATGATTTTAAATAATCTATTGTGCAAAAAAGTAGCCAATGAATATAGCGGACTGCCCACCGATGATACGATAATCCTGAGAGGACAACCAGGCTTATGAATCTTAGGCAACTCATAGGCTTTCGGAAGTAACCCATCACTACAATACAAAGCTTTATAATTAGAATCTTTGACTTTTAGTTCTCCATCCAGTGAGCAAAGACCTTAAAGCTGTCGTAAGTTTTTTAATCGGATCTTGATTAAAACATACGTGTCTGAGTTCGCTAATAATGTGGTCATTTTGTTCCTATCTGCGTCCCTGTCCATGGCAACAGTGATGTTGCCTTTGTCAGCATGCGTAAAAATGATGTTGGAATGCGCCGACACAAATGTACGAAAATCGGACTCTATCCTTAACAATTGTTTATCCGTGGGTGATGTGAAAATAGAAGAAGAGATGATATTGTTCAGGATTGGAATGGAATGATTAATCACATCAATTCTATCTATAGACATTCTCAATGTACTACTCTCAACTCCTTTAATACAATCAAAGATTAACTTATTTTTATTAACAAAAGGTAGTGCGAAATTATCTCCTAATTGTAAGAAGTATTGTATGTTGACAGGAATATTACAAGAAGATAAATTCACAAACCAATCGTCTCTAACAGTTAAAGACGATGACCTCTGGTCATCAAAGGAAAAGTGTTAGGATGTATGAAAATGACGGAACTAGGAATAAAACTAATCTGTGAAACGGAAGCAGGATTAGCAACATACAAAGCAGAATGTTCCCGTGAATCGCGTGTTAAAAAAACTGAAAAGGTACTCGATGTTGAAAAGAATGGTTTCTCAGAAGAATCAAAACTGTACTATATCGTAATCCCCAATAACGTATGTTTCTCCTTTTTGTTAAATAACCACCTAAATTTCGATTCAAGTCTTTTCTCTTTAGCGAAAAAAAGATAACACGATTTCTCTTGAGTGTTAAGGAACATCATTTGTATGACTTTTTAAAGAAATGCGTCTTAAATCTTACTTTGCTCTTGATTTATTGTTATTTATGTATGAAGAGTCCTTGAATTGTTGTTTTATGTATATAAAAATAAGTAAAAGTTTGACAAAAAAGTGTCGCTCTGCTTCATGAATTGTGATTAGTCATTGAAATCGACTTTTCATTAGCTCTTCTTGCATTTCACTTTATATACTATACTTATTGGCATTGTACTGTTACTGTAATATTGATAAAGAATTACTTGATAACTATTGATAAAGAATTAATTGATAAACTATTACGTAAAATAAATCTTATTAATATGAATTACAAGGTTTATTTTTAGTCCTTAATGGTGTGTTACATAACACAACTCAGAATTGTTTCAACATAAATTTGTTACTTACCTTCTACTAATTCTTGGTTTCCTTTCTGTTTCAATATTCAAATATTCTGTCGGTATTGCATCTTCTTTTAATCGTCGAATCACTCGTGATTGATTTTTCAAACGTTGTTCTGTCCACTTTTCCTCTATGCAGTCCGCTAGAAAATGTCGCTCACATACTACATCTGAAAATAATGTTTCTTATTAAAGTTCAATATAATCTATACCTTTATATCTCTATATCTCTATATGTATAGATTTTATAATTCAGTTTATAAATTTGCATTATTAATCACTACATCATTGCAACAGTTAGTGACAAACAAAATGTGTATCATAAACTCACTGTATGTTTGTTTCAGCTCTTCTTTGCGTTTGTAAGCCTCAAGTCTTCTTTCTCAGATTAGGCTCTTTAAGAAAATAGCAAATTTTACTTCTTCCTTTAGCACGGCCTGTCCGCGTTTTACAATTTTGTATGCACACTGGCATATTACATGCAAAATTGTCTAAATATAATAAAAAAAGCCAATTAAATGTCAAAATTGATAAACGTCTTATTTGTTTTGACAACACGAGGTACTCAGCGCTCTGTAAGCGCATATTGAATTTCTGCAAAATAGTCACAACTTGATTGGCTGATGATCCCCACTACTTTCAATCCAGTGCGCATCCATCGGAATGGTACATCTTACTTATTATACCATGAACAAACTGATGGAAAGGGTTTGCTTGTAAAAACGAATTTGAGATAAAAACAAGCCCATATAATCCTCAAAGCAATCCGGTAGAACGAGTTATGCGAGAGATAGGTAGAATAGTTAGAACATATGCGAGTCATGATCACCAATTATGGGATTAAATTATATTTAGATTAGAAAGAACGATTAATTGTACAGCGCACGCGAGTACAGGTTATGCGCCAGATGACCTTCATTACGACGATAATTTAGATATAGACGTACACTCGTTATTACCAAACGTGATTAATAACGAACCTTGTAATATTAAGATAAAACAAGCAAAAAATTAATTACAATATATAAAACAGCGCAAAAGCGAAAAATACAATTCGATAAACATAGGTTTGCGAACCAATTACAACTAGATGACAGTATGGTTAAGGCTGCACAGAAGATCTGATGCACATAAAAAGGTAACGAGAAAAATACATCTTGTATATGATGGACTTTATAGAATTAACAAAATTATTAGACCTAAAGCATATTTGTTAAAAGATCTAGACAGATAGACAATAGGAGTTTTCAACTCGAGACAAATAAGATCTGACAGATGATCTAAATAAACCTTTGCAGAAAAGCGAATTAAGCGAAGAGAAATATGAAGAATCATCAATACAATCAAGTAACAAAGATAGAAGAATAAGAAATCGTAGCAGGAGAAATTCAAATAGAGACAGCTACGCAGCATCTATAAAGATAGAAGAGTCAGACACGTCAACGTTGTCAATGCAATAAATATGATGCAGACAGAAGAATTAAGAACAAATACTTTCTGAGAATTATATCAACAAATCAATAAGTTAACAGAAGAATTAAGAAAAAATGAACGAGAAGGATTTAAAAAACTCAAAAAACAGTTGAAAACAAAGGAATAGATGTTGAGATTGAAGACAGTGATGAAATAAACATAAAATTAGAATACGAACCAGATGAGGAGGAAATTCGAGTGGAACAACCATGATAGTCATTACTTCGATTTCTAATAAAATAAATGAATGTTACAACGAGGACGACCAAAACCGCCATGACCAAAACCACCATGAGGATCTATTTGAAATTAAAAGAAAAGATTTTATAAGAAATCTGAAAAATTAGAAGAAATACATAAAAACACTCTTACCACTGGATAAGTACATACTTTCCGAAAAATAAATTATTGGAAAAGCGTAAAACTCGGAAAACCAATTACAAGAAACCTGAAATAAAAAGAAATAATATGTTTGTTCACTGATGACTCAGGATTTATCGTTGGGTGAGTTAAGCAGAATCGAAATGTGGTTTTTCTGTTCTTTATTTGGGATCACTCGTCTATCCGATGCGTGATCGTACTACCGCTCTTCTTCGTATTTGTGATTATACAACGATCGCTCGCGCCTAGTGCCACACATTGGGAACAAGACGATATGACTAATAAGGCCGGTAAAACAGAAATGCACATGAAATCATCCATCGCCACTTTGAAGTATAACTTCAATGTAATTAGATAAACTTAATGTCTAAATTTACATTGTGATCGTAATATTTGAAATACAAAGATAAACATATTCTAAATACATATATAGGCTTAAATGATAGCTATACGCAATAAACAACATTGTTAGTTAATTGGTAATACATATATTTTTGGCAGAGAGCGTTGAACGATTTCCGTCGCAGTTTGTAAAGAAACGTACTAGACCGTCAGGGCCTGGATGAATTTCACAAATTCTGCCTGTACTCCATTTCAGCGGAGGTAGATTTTCATCGCTAACCTGCCTATTTGTATCTTATTATTGTCTGCAGTGGTTTTCCACTTGTTTCGTTATTGCATTTGAGTCACGTATTCTCTAGACCAACGTTTTCAGAACGATTACTGCATCTGAATCAACAATTGATGACGATTAGTGCGGTTTATTGGAATATCAAGCACAGATGTTTCCGGTAATGTCAGAAGCGATGTTCCGATCAGAAAATGTCCTGGTGTCTAGTTTGTCTGGAGAAATGTTTAAGGGACATAAAGGCCGTGAATTAAGAATAGGTTCGATTTGAACAAGTATTGTATACAGTACCTCAAATGGCAACGTATCATTGATGACAATTCTAAGATGAGTTTTGACCGCCTTGACGCCATAGTCCTCCTATATGAGGGGAGTGAGATAGAAGGAATTTCCACGATATTCCTTGGTTCGACGCGAAATGTAATCTTCGCTTGATGTTCAAGATGTGATAAGAATTCGCCAATCTGTCGCAGTATGTTGCTTGCACTCAGGAAATTCCTGACGTTGTCGGACAAAATGGACTCGCAAATCCCTCTTCGAGAAATAAATCTTTTAAGTGCATTCAAAAACGTTTCAATTGTGAGGTCAGTTCGAGGTGTACTGCCTTAGTAGTCATGCAAACAAAAAGACACAGGTAAGCCTTACCCGATTTATTTCTCGAGAGTTTGATATTGAAAGGTCCCACATAGTCGACACTGGTATGACGAAAAGCTCTTGACGGAGTGACTCTGGACGCAGGCAGGTCACCCATCAGTTGTATTGAACTGCGTGGTCGCAATCGGAAGCAAGATACACGTTTTTAGTATTCGTTTAATCGCGTTTTTAGCGTGTATTACTCAGTACGTTTCGCGGAGAATGATCAGCAATAGTTGTGGACCCATATGAAAGTACTTCAAGTGTAAATCGTGTATAAGTAAGTCTGTCAAGATACCGTTAGTGAATAAAAGGATTTGGATGCTTCTGTGTATAGGAAAGTGAAGCGTTCCTCAACCGGCCACGCCGGAGATCCAATCCAGAGGAACCACCCACAACATACACATTTAAATATTGTCACGTATGGAATCGTTTCATGAGTTC
>NW_017304472.1:528373-531941 GCF_001594115.1 Trachymyrmex septentrionalis | reverse complement strand
AGTACGTTTCGCGGAGAATGATCAGCAGTAGTTGTGGACCCATATGAAAGTACTTCAAGTGTAAATCGTGTATAAGTAAGTCTGTCAAGATACCGTTAGTGAATAAAAGGATTTGGATGCTTCTGTGTATAGGAAAATGAAGCGTTCCTCAACCGGCCACGCCGGAGTACTCTCGCCTGATCGAGTACTGGATTAAGCAAAAGAATTTCATTGTGCGAATCTTGTTTCTTTGTAGATGATGTAATTCGCAAGCGAAAACTTCTTTCTGATGACATTTTATGAGTGTGGTTATGGCTTGTTGGAGCTCATCAACCGTAAGTGGCCCGCAGAGTCGCTGAGATGCTGACCTTGATGCAGTTCGTTTTGAATCTCATATATGTTGCAATTACTCTCTTAAGCCTGGGTCAACGATGAGTATCGATTGATGATGTCGAATGAGTCTTTCTTGTGAAATATCGTAAACAACCGAGTGCGTGCCTCAGATGTCTCTGTCGGTAATTGCATTAAAGATGCCGGCCATAGTGAAGGATTGGTCTTCAACCAAAACGGTCCTTCCCATCACATTGTGGCGTTAATCAGCTGTTCCGGCAGTATCCCATGCGAGATCAAATCAGTGGGATTGTGTTCTAAACGTACATGAGCCCAATTGGTTGGTCAAATTTCATTGGATCTCTGCAATTTTGTTATCAACAAAGACTTACCGCTGTGATGATTCACCTTGAATCCATGCCAACACGATTTCAGAGTCCGTCCAGAGATAATGTTTGGAGATCGTACATATGAGTGCTTGAGATACTCTGTAGACTAAATTGGAAAGAAGTGTAACTTAAGTATAATTCAAGTCGCGGAAGTGTGATGATCTTGAGAGGGATTACACGTGACTTCGCGGCTAACAGCTATATGTAAACCGTTCCAGTATCGTCCACGGATCGAAGGTAGACGCACGCACCATAAGTGCTGTGAGAAGCGTCACAGAATCCATGAAGTTGGATATCTTTCGAATTAAAATGGCGGTGTAAAATGGCGTGCCGAGGTATCGCGACTTTATTGATGATCGGCAGCTGCTGAAGATATGATGATCATAGTATCCGAAGCGTCTTTGGTATGGGTGTATCCCAGTCAATTTTCAATTGTCAAAGTGACTGCATTAGAATTTTAGCTTTAATGGTAACCGGTCCAATTAGGCCCAGCAGATTGAATATTTGCGTGATTAGCGATAGCATAGTATGTTTGGTGATAATTTCTGATATAGGGTTACAAGTTGCTTCATACCACCAGCAAATTCGCCATAATAATCCTGAAACCTTTGCATCCGTTAATCACCATAGTGGTCCAGGCACTCGTCCTGGTCGAGTGAGACGTTTGAACGAAACTTAGACAACTCGAATCCTGCGGTTATTAATATGTCGGTAACTTAAGTTTTAATTTCACGTAATTGCTGCACTGAGGCTACTCCCATAATAATACGATGTAGAAATCGCGGGCTGCATGGGGTGCGTCTTCTCATGATCAACCGATAATTGCTGTAGTAATCTTATAGCTAAGAACTCATGAAACGATTCCATACGTGACAATATTTAAATGTGTATGTTGTGGGTGGTTCCTCTGGATTGGATCTCCATAATATGCATTGATGCATTCAATGTTCCGGCTTTATTCTAATTTGTCTGTACATCTTGACGATGTCATCTGTCAAAACGTAAGAATGCAATCAAAAACGTATGATGATTTCGAATTCCGGTTGAATTGTAGATCCCACCAGCATCCAGTAATCATGGAGTGACTTCCCAGACTTGGTTGAACTGGAGGCGTCAAAAACAACTCGAAGTTTGGTCGAGGTTGAAAACTCTTTGGTCACTGCATGATGAGGTAAATAGTTGATTTTCTGATCGTCAGTAACTGACAACATGGACATATAACCAAGATTTATGTAGTCATCCATGAATTTGACATATCTAGTTTGTAGTTCGTGATCTCTTAGGAATTTACGCTCCATTTACTGCTACGTAATCGTTTTAACGCATTTGCCCTGTACTCCTCTAGATAGCTGGGGTCTTCACGAAATAGCAATGGAACATCGAATCGCCCGTCTTGAGTTCGGCGATATTTTTTCTGAAAGATATCTTCGCATGTAGATTCTTTCTTAGAGAGTATTCTTACATTAGGCATGTCCTCGATGTGCCAAAATCTTTTAATTTGTGCCTGCAAGTCTTCGTTTTACACAAGTCCATATATGGTATAGTGACGTTAGTGTGCGACAACGCATTGGTCCGATTATCTTTACAACAACCAACCCAGTTTTGTGGATTGCAGCACTGGCTGTTTAGCTCCTAACTGAATTCTGTCCATTTCCAAGATGTCCCAGAAGACCGTTGCTCCCAATAGCAAATCGCAAATCCCAATAGTAAAGTGCAGCGTGTGGAAGTTCAGGTCCGTCAACTTGATGTGCTGTGGCAAACTTATGGAGCTTACATTGGATGGATCTGGTAGGGATAAGACGTGTGATTTGATTGATAACGAATAGGTTGATGTCCGTCTCGTAAATCATATTAGAAGAGACTGACACTCGTGGTTTGCACTGGTTTCGGTGATTTGCGTCACATTTGAACATGAGATGAGAATGTTTCATCATATTTATCTGAAGACCTAATTTTTGACACGTTGCTTTAGCAATAAAATCAATTGCGAACCATTGTCCAACAATGCACGCACTTTATGAACATTACAGGTATCGTTGCGAATATAGATGACAGCTGTCGACAAAAGAATCTCCGGTTTAATTTTATTATTTAATTTTATCCAATCGTTTTTATTGAGACCGACGTTGCGACCGGCGACTCGCATGCTTGAGTGTTCGCATTGGAGTCATTTGAATTTGCTGATGCATTGCTGGACGATGTTGCGCTTTGAGCATCATTGCTAGATTGTTCATTTAAAGCAGAGAGTAATGTCTCTTTGAATAATGTTTGCAATTCCGTGACGTACATTTCTGTAATAAATTTGAGCCTAGACAATTATAACATAGGTTAAGTCGTTTGGTTTCAGCCCGTCGAGACTCTACGGTTAAGTCCTTGAAAATTTTACAAGCATGCAGCCGATGCGTCTGTTTACAAAAAGGACACTCACCTGCTTCGTTCGTAGTTACATTTGCTAAAGTAGTATTCCGACTTTTGTTTGCATTCGTTTTTTGTGTCGACGCCTTTGCAAGAGTAGCCTTTATTTGTGCAGGGTGAAGAGTTTCGAGTAATTCGCATTGTGTATTAATAAATTCGATTAATTGCTTAGTTGTCGATGTTTTCTCCTTCAGTTCCCACTCCTTCTTTGTCACTAGATCCAACTTACCACTTATCAAATAAATTATGAGAGTATCCCATTTATCTACGGGTTCTTTTAACTATTATAACACTCGCAAGTGCTTTTGAAAATTATCCAGCAACACTCGCAATAGTTCTGTCGATTCTTTTGGTATTGGAGGTGTATTGAATAACTCATGAATATGATGATGGATAGTTAAACGCAGATTAGAGAACCTTTGGTCAATAATTAGATACCTTTCGATCAATAATTC
>NW_017304472.1:525074-528273 GCF_001594115.1 Trachymyrmex septentrionalis | reverse complement strand
TAGTTAAACGCAGATTAGAGAACCTTTGGTCAATAATTAGATACCTTTTGATCAATAATTCTATTATATATTATAGTTCTCATTTGTTGTTTCTAACGACTGGACTACTTACGCTGCGGAACCTGACAGCGCAGATTTTAAATAATAAAACCTTTTAGGAATAATAAAACCTTTAGGAACCGCGTTTAGGTTAGGATTGTCAATGCTGAAACAATGCTTTGAATGTATTATGAAATTGTTGCCATTGTTCATAGCTTCTGTTGAAGCTTCGGCAGAGTTATTACGGGCAATCGTACTGACGATTGATTATTAAACGCGTTCGGCGCGTTTTAAATCGCGTTTTCGGCTTGAAGATTAATACGAGACTCTACTCTATCGATTCTGTGTTGCGCTAGCTTCGATCGTGCTGCCGCTTGCACCGCAAAAAAAACTTCCTCGAATCTTTCACGATCTATAATGTCTGGTTCGGAAAGATTCGCATCAATCTTGCAGCGTGATACTCATGCCACAAGTCGTTATATTTCTCTAATCTCAATTCTAACACCATGCAATTTTCCACACTGTCCGCGTAATTCTCTAAGAATGTTTTGAATCTAGTCGCGCGACCATTGAGCGTCGTTTGTTGACGTTTCAATTTGTCTAACGTTTCCGTCATACCTGCGCTTACGATCTAACCTATCAGTGTACAGGAGATGATCAATAATATCGATTGTCTATAAGATCGTTGTGTAACGTCGTAGTAGCTGCGTCGTGTGGCGTCTGCGCAGTGCCGTTTACCAATAATGGTGTCATTTGCTCGTTGTCGTCAAAGATGAAGGAAAAAATGGCGAGTATCTTCTTAGCTCCCCTTGTCGAGCGTCGACGGATGTGGGTAGAGAATGTCTCAGTCGGATCAACTTTCAGCGAAGTGATTTGTACTTCGCGAAGTCAATCTGGTTTTTTCCTCTTAGTTGTAGCCGTTCTCGAAGCCGCGTGCTGAGCTTCTCGAGCGTTCGATGTCCGGTATTTAGAGCTCTGCTCACCTCGTTGTCGTTGCTATCCGGTTCGAAGGACCAAAATGTTCACTGATGACTCAGGATTTATCGTTGGGTGAGTTAAGCAGAGTCGAAATGTGATTTTTCTTTTCTTTATTTGGGATCACTCGTCTGTTCGATGCGCGATCGTACCATCGTTTTTCTTCGTGTCTGTGATTATATAACGACTGCTCGCGCCTAGCGCCACACTGGGGACAAGACGATATGGCTAATAAGACCGGTAAAACAAAAATGCACATGAAATCATCCAATGTTAAAACTCAATATACGGAAAGGTAGATATAAAGGAAAAAATTAATTTATAAAGAACATTTCGACAACGAGAATGACAAGCAGTAAAAGAAAGAAAAACTGTGAAGAAGAAAAAGAAAGTATCAAGAAGGAGAGAGACAATGAAAACCGACAAGATACAACAAGTGTAGTGATACATCAATCAAGCTAGGCGCAGGCATGAGTCACGCCATGTTACCACTGCAACGAGAGAAAAGACAGCCTCAGTAGCAGGAGATACACGGAGAGAGTTGCATCATATTCGCGACACAAGCGAAAAAGTATACGCGACGAATAGCGATTCGATAAGACCAGAATCGAAAAAAACGCGAACTAAATGAAAACAAGTGTGATAGTGACAATCATACACCAAGAAAACGACAAAAAATGTCATTGCTAACCGAATTGAGAGAATATTAGACGAAGAAGCAGTTAATGGAGAATGTTAAGAGATTGTGACAGCAATTAAAAGAATAGTTAAAGGAAAAAAAAAGAAAGCAAGACAAAATAAGTAAACGCCTCGAAGAGGTAAAACGAATTAAAGAAATGTTAAGCAAAGCAACACCCTTTGACGATGACGATAATTTACTATTGCACGAAGAAATAAAGAACATTCTGCAAAGTCATAGCAATGATGTGACGTCAGTAGAAATTCAAGAAAATACGACGGAATTAACTTTGCCAGATACAATGATACAAAAACATAACAGACAACAAAGAAAAACTATTGCGGCTTAAAGACAACTCCACGAATTTCAAGAACAATTGAGAAAATCATATGAATAGATGTATACGACATTAGATTCTGAGGAATCACAGATCTCAGAGGAAACCAACACAGGATGACGAACGTCTCAGACGTGCAACAGCAGCAACACGAAGTAAATACAAATAATAATAATAACAACACAAATAATAATATTAATAACGAAAATAGTAAAAAGATAAACATTAATAACAATTCTAACTAACATATAAACGTACAAGCAGCATTATACGGAAAATCTGATACCGATTATCCTAAAGTATCGTTGGAACATATATTGATAAACTAATTATTATACGATTGGTCAATTACGGACCGTCGATTTCAATGGATACACAACCAAGAAAGAAACCAGATAGACATTACCGTTAGAAAAGAAGATTAAACAACCAAGGAAGGATTATTCCCACTTATTACTGAAATCAAGGGCGAATGTTACAAAAATCAATCAACCACGTAAGAAAAGGAAATTTTCAAAAAAGAAATCCCTCACGTTTGAAGATCAGGAGATTCAAAAGGTCCAACGACAATTAAATCGTTTGAGAGCAACAAAAAGGATATCAGAGAAAAGGACTCTTTTGAAGAGGAAGAAAATAATTAATGATAATCAATATACAAAATACAAATGTCCATAAGACAATGTCTATTCTTAAGATAAATTTAACCTCCATGCTTCTGCATAAGGCTAAATTCGAGCGGACCATGCGCGAATTTTCATATAAATAACGGGAATAGCACAAAAAATACATTTAAATTTGATGATCAGGAAATACAACCAATGGACATATCAACACCGAACTTGCCAAGTAAGGATTCGAGCGGAGTGACCAAGATTCAGGAAATACGAGAGGATGACCGAGGGGCCAATCAACTGAGCAAATGATAATGGATGAAAGACTTTTCTCATTTTATTTTAACTATTGTATTTATTTTTATTGTTTATATTTTAATACTCATTATAAAGTAAAAGGTCACCTCATATACCAGACAGTCAATGATATTATAGTAATTCATTTCATTTTGTTAAAGAGTCAAAAGACTGAATTAAAAGATATTTTATTTATAATGGGGTTAATAAATATATTGTATATGGGACAATATATATATATATACGAGGGTGGATCAAATA
>NW_017304472.1:513504-524468 GCF_001594115.1 Trachymyrmex septentrionalis | reverse complement strand
TGCCAGACTCGTGAAATGCGATAATCCACGAAAGAATCGAATTCCGGCCGGGGATTGAACTGCGAGGAGGAATAATGAAGCGCGCTCGAAAGGCACGTTGAGTGGCGACAATGGAGCGGCCATTACCAAAGTATGCCTCGACGGCAAACGCGCGATGCTCTCTTTTCCAAAGCATGATTGAGACTGGCTGTGGGGGGAACAAAAATTGAGGACCTATCCTTTCGGACGCACCCCCTCCCAGCTTCCTACCTTCACCCCTTGCCGTTTGGCGCGTTTTTCAAAAAAGTAAGTTTCTCTGCCGCACCCTGTATTAGAATACTAGAATATATATTGATTTACTTACACAATTTGTTAACGATAGATTTCCGAAACACTAAGTGTTCAAGATATACTATTTCACTAAGAAGCCGGTGAAGTTGTTTTGACGTTAAACTCAGTTCAAGAAGGGAGAAAAATAAAAGTCCCTAAAAAATCTTTTTTTATTATTTTATTCAGAAATTGAGTTTTTTTACATTGATTATACGACGGCCGAAACACAAAACCAATGCACTTCTTACAATAGTTTTAACACAGTATTAACGTAGTTATAAAAGAATCTTTTTATTATTATTATTTTAAAGACAGCATTTTTATACCTTATTAAAGCTACGTCCACGTTAGATTTTTATCGCATCGATAACCATTAGAGAGGTTGCGACAACAGTACGGTAAGTTTAAGAAAGGTACTTCGATTAATATGAGAGATATAAGTTTATGATTTTTTATAAGATGATCGAAATGTAAATAAACGATTGATATGAATGCACAGCGTAATGCAAAGAATAACGACATATGATTTGTTAATTAATTTCAAGACCCGGATCTCTTGCATTCCGTGCGAACGTCCGAGAACGGTCTCGGTTAGTCTAAAGGCTTAGAACAGGTAGGCGCTTCATATTTTAAAATTGTAATTTTAATTTAGAATCTTGCTTTAATTTATTATTGTCATAATTACAATATAATTGGCACTTTCTTCTTGGTGTTACTGCCTCTTGAATTTTAACAATAGTTATATTATTGTAACACATACGTTTCAATCTCGTTTGGAGCTTGTTATGTTATTGCGTGTGTCGCGTAACGAATTGAGATATCTTCATATTAGGAATTACTGTCTTAGAATGCAGCGGCTCTCATTGCTATCCCACCACTGTCACCAATTACATTATATGTTATGAAATCTTATGCTGAGGATAACATAGTTGCAGAATGGATATTTTTGCGTTATATTGTAGGTCGCGCCGCTGCTGAGTGCGGAATGAGGGGGGGGGCAGAGAGAGAGAGAGAGACAGAGAGAGAGAGAGAGAGAGAGAGAGAGAGAGAGAGAGAGGCGGTCCGGCGCGGCGCGCGAGTGGGACGTAGGACTGAAAGAGTGGCGGAGTGATTGTTAGGATAGGTATGATTAGAGTAGGAGCGAGTCTCAGGTCGAGCGGCAAACCATGAGCGGCAAACTGCTAGTGCCGGTATATCGCATGCTATATGAATCCCTTATGATAATCGATTTATTATTATTGACTTAGAATTTAGATTAATGGTTACTGTTCTCTTGAAATGGAATTTGGCATTGTTCTTTATCAATACGAAACATCATGAATTAATTGATTGATCAATTTATGGATTATTTATTGAATTTGCTATTGGCGTTAATATTTCGGCGAATAATTTTAATTGTAACAAATATCAAATTAGTGTTCATTTAAGAAAATTGATGACGGATCCAAAAAATTCGAGCCGTTTTATTATATCATACCTTTCGGAGAGGCTGGAGGAATGGATTGAATGAAAGCTGAGTAATAATGCCATATTGAAGTTTGAATTACTGAATTAGCTGACACGCTGGTTATATTGAAATTGACGCGGATCTCCTGGTTAGTCGTTCTGTCGAAATTGTTTTTTTAAGTTACCGACGCAGTTGATTGAATAATTACAAAAAATATAATTAGAAATAAATTATAGAAGAACCGATAGTAGTGAAGGGAAAAATTGAGCAGCTCCTACAAGCGCGGTCAATTTCGAGAAAGGACAAACTAAGCAGATTCTACAAGCGCGGTTAGTCCGTGGAAAAGGAGATGAACTGAGCAGCTCCTACGAGCGCTCTTTCCTTTGTATATATTGCGAATATTGAAAAATATTTTAGAGTTTCGATCAGGAACATGACTAATCCTTTCCGGAATACTGGTTCGGACTAATTAAATGATGGACTCGGTTTTCGCCCCATTTAAAACAGGTCACCTGAATAACTCGTTTGTTTTTAACAATAGAAGAAAAAAGTGTCAAACAAAAGTTGCTTGATTTCGAGGAGGATATAATGTGATGTCAATAATTATTTTATAGGCGTAAAGGATAGGCAAAGATCAAATCTGTTTTTTAAATGGAATGATATGTTTTTTTATTTACATTCTGATAGAGCATTTTAAGACAAATATAATGACCTATAATTGAAGGCCATTCAAGGTCAATAATGGAAAATAATTGAATGTAATGGAAAATAAATAGTTTCAAGGTGCTCTTTAAATAATTTCGTATCTTCTCTTCTTGTTGGTATACTGTTAATTGTTCAAGTGAGTAGGAGTAGATGACCGGTCTAACTCATGGGGCTTAGAGGGGAGCGCGGGGCGCGGGGGGTACTCGTTGACGCGGGGGGCGCGGAGCGTGGGGAGTACTCACTGGCGAGGAGGAAGGCGCGGGAGGGGGAAGGCGCGAGAAGATCCCGGCATTGCCGTTGTCGCCGCCGCCGCCGCCGCCGCCGCTACCGTAACACACACATACATATATGTATATAATAGAATATTATTACCTTCTCTCTACTTTCTTATTCTTCCTCCTCCTCCTCCTCCTCCTCCTCCATTCCAATCATCAGGGCGCTTAGGAAATATATGCCTAAGTTCATCTCGTTGATCTAACAGTCGTTGGTCGAACAATCGCGTTATTGCCTCTGCGGAATATTCCAGAGGAAGGAGGAGAGGGATCCTCCACAACTCCAGAAACTCCGGAGACGCTCTCCTCCTTCGAGACTTTCGCGGAGATGTTTTCCTCCAAGACTCCCCCTCCTCCCGTGGAGACGCTCTCTTCTTCTTCCTTCTCTTCCTCCATCATATCATCGAGATTGTCGATGAGGCGGTCAAATTCAGTTTTATTTATTTTTACTTAAGTCATATCGTCCACTTCATCGGCAATCTCGATGAGACGATAAAATAAGTCGATTTGACTTACGTGGAGTAAGTTTATAGTAACAGTTTCACTAATTAATTTCGTCGATATTTTATTTAGCCACGTTAAACTTTTATTTCTAACTTGAACGTATCTATATTAAAACATTTATTAATTTTTGTATTATTTCTCTGCTAAAACATAGAATTATCACTTCTCTTCTGAATATTTACTATAAAAATCTGCACATAACAGTGTTTTTTATTGGCAGAATGTGTGTACACTCAATACACTTTAAAATCTTTGTCACACTTCTTGTTACACAAGTCGATGTAAAGATGTATGTTTAAAATAAAAATACAAACACGAGTTAAACCATGGAAATACCTTTTATTATGCTATTTGATAAAGTATATTTTGAACAGTTTATTAATTGAGATATGTCATTTTTACATTCCGATTAGAAGTATATACAAAGACTGCAATATATACTGAGTAATTTTAATTTTCTTAAATACCACCAATGAGAAACGCTATAATATTCTATTAATGTCAAGAAGAAAAAGTAACGACTCGTTACATTTTGAATGATGCTACTGAATTATTTTATCAGGCTTATACTTTTGCAAATCAATACGAGTGACGATATAACGAATTACTTTTAAAAAAAAAGAGTAATTTTTATGTGAGAGTTATTTTTATGAAGTAACGTTGGCAACCCTGTATATATATACAAATGCATAACATGAATATACACATATGTTCGTCTTGCCTCAGTTGTTCTTAAGTATAGACGTGGTTACTTCTCAGTAAACAATTTCAACCGTAACGATTTTGATTATTGCTACGTCTAAGTCGTAAGCATTGCATGTAAGTTATTAAATTATCAAAGTGTTCTTTAATCTAGCGTCAGGCGAAAATCATTCTGATTTTATAAATTGCTTTTTTTAAAATTATGTCTGTATTTGACACACCATTCTATTTCTTTCTTTCACTTTTCGTGACAATCATCATTTTATTATATCTTTATTACTTGGAATCTGTCCTCGTTGTCGAACGTAAAGTAGACTTTAGCTATCGTTCATTGCTAACCGAATTTTCTTTAATTTTTTAAATTAGATTTTATATTATACGCAATTATACAATTTACCCTTAATATTTTTAATTCTGTACTATCAGTCATATATACAAAATATAGCTTTCAACCTTGATGACAGTTTCTTATTTACGTGTTGCTATTCGTACTCTTTGTTAGTTTGAATTATGTTTAACTACATATTTTAACGTTTTAGGTTTTCAATCTAACATTTTACTTAATATTTTATTTATATAATTAGAAAAATAATAAAAACAATATTAATATATAGAAAAAATTTTCAAAATTACATATCAAGTATCACTAACGATAAAATACGAGTACACCAATATATCAGTAAAATAAATTAAAAGATGATTGTTGATATTGACAAATTCAACTTACTTCAGCTATTGGTTTACCTCTTATTGCATTGTTATCTTATGTTGATTTTGTTACTAGTAGGCTTTGTAACAGCAATTTTGACGCTTAACCATTTGCAAGCTACTATTGTATTTATATTAATGATTGTCTATTATGTTAACTATGGTTTATTGTACCATATTTTATCTCTATTACTCTGTTAACATGTAGTCTTTTTCATAAACGTTTGCAATAAATTAAATTATATAAAATAAAATAAAATAAAATTATGTTATTAAAAAATTATGCTTTCTTATGATTTTAGGTGGGTAAACTTGAAAATATACATGATCAAAAAAATTTAGACCATTATAAATACGGAAAGAGTTTAGGGAACATTATAATAAAGTCATTACAACATTATAATAAAGAAAATATCAACTAAAAAATATGACTGACGAGTTTAAGAGTCCTATCTGAAAAATAGAGGAATACTCTATTAATCTCAAGTTTCGTAATATTTGAATCAGTTAAAAATCATGAATAAAGGTACAAAAAAATATATATCTCAACATGCGGTAAAATTTATGTAGTTCGTGATTAATAATTTTAGAGTTTTAGATATCTTTGTATTATTTCAAGTTCCGTCTAATATCATATCCACATTTGTTTTTTAATTATCATCTTCAATTATATTAAAGATAAACACATTCCCTCCTCACAAGCTTTGAAACGTCATATATAATCGTAAAGTACATACTGAAGATAAACCCAGATGCGGAACGTGTGGTAAGACGTTTCAATACAAACAGAATTTACGTCTTCATTTAATAATTCATATAGGTGAAAAACCTTATAAATGCATGTTTTGTGAAAAAAGATTTAAGTGAGTAGAAAAATTATAGAAATACTCGCGTATTAATAATCATGTTACTTAAATTAATAGTTAACAAATGATAAATATTTTGCAGTCAGAAATCAAATCTAAACAGACACAAAAGGAAAATTCATCTCCCTGACGATTGTAACATTTGTGAGAATGGTTTCTATAACAAATAGGATATGATTTAATCATTTAGAAACGAAGCATTCTGACATCAATGAAAGACCCTACAAACGTGAGATATGTTCAGCTACATTTAAACGTTTACAATACCTTAAATAGCACACAGAAACACATACACACGAGAAACCATATGTTTGCGAGGTATGTTGTACACAATTATTGTTACTACTTGAAATAACGAAGCGCCTTACCGGTCCGCGTGTTAAGATATTGAACTATGTTACTATATAATATACATTCATTTAAATTGAATTAATTTTCAGAAATAAATTGCGAGCCGATGAGATTATCGGATTCACACAATCAATCTGAAACAAATAATCCCCTCAAAATTTCCCAAATCTTAAAAAACTGTAATAAACTTATTGCGAAAAATATTGCCTCGGCCGGGAGTCGAACCCGGATCTCTTGCATTACGTGCGAGCGTCCTAAGCCTTTAGACTATCGAGACCTTAGCAACATTCTTCGCAATAACTGATATGTGTAGAGAGTTACGCATGTATAGGCGAGCGTTTATAAACAATATGATTAGAAACGAGACCGTTTATTACAGTTTTTTAAGATTTGGGAAATTTTGGGGGGATTATTTGTTTCAGATTGATTGTGTGAATCCGATAATCTCATCCGGCTCGCAATTTATTTCTGAAAATTAATTCAATTTAAATGAATGTATATTATATAGTAGTTCAACATCTTAACACTCGGACCGGTAAGGCGCTTCATTATTTCAAGTTTTAATATAAACGATCTTGTTTCCAATCATATTGTTACTACTTTTTCTAATTATTTCTTATTTAATTGTGGTTATTTTTACATTTTTGTAATTATAAATGTGCTGTATTTTAGATTTGCAGCAAAGCGTTTAATTTTAAAAAAACCTAACCAGGCACAGATATACACATAAAGATAAAAAGCCGCATGAATGTTCGATATGTAACAAACCCTTCACGCGGAAAAATAACCTTCTAACACATATGCGAAATAAGGTCATTCATGATATAATTTAATTCATTAGCAGATTCACGTTATTTTTCTATTTTTGTTATATGTTCATAACATATTATAATAATGTAATGTACCACAATACATTTGATATATATAAAATTATTTTTTTTTAGGGTCACATGAGTGATACCGTAGTAAAGGACTAACCGCGATTGACAATAGAATAGCCGATCAAGTACTATTATGACTACTCTTAATAATAATGACAAGCCAACGATGAAAGAAATTGAGGATAAAGATGTAATTTTTTTACAAGATATAATATATGCATATTGATGGGAGTTTTATTTATAAATACCATTTTTCTAGGAGATATAATAAAGCGTTGTCAGACACAGAATCACCGACGCGTAAAGCTCACAATGTGTGTTCAAAAGACAAAACCGATCAATAATTTTTTTAATATCATTAATTATTTATGTTTAAACAATTCAGGAGCATATAACCAACCTTCGATGTCAATAAGTCATATATTATAATAAACAATTATAAAATGTAGACGTTTCGGTCACCATTTGACCATCCTCAGTACAATTATAATAACATTAAAATTATTTAAATCGGAAATACTTAAAATAGTAATCTTAATTTTAATACGCAACAAAATCTCGCTTATTCTTACTCATTGTATATAACAGTATCGCCTCTACAGGTACGTAGTTAATAAACAATAATTTTACAAAATGTATGTAGCATCAATATTATAATGTTCAAATTCCTCTTGTAATTATTTTATGGAATCGAGTATGGTATGATTTTTGTAGAATTAATATTATATGGTTAAGACTTCTTCTTGTCATTACGAAATTATGTATGACGCAGGCGCAATTCGAGATTATAATTGTTCTCGAACTGTCTCAAGTTCCAACACCAATGACAAGCCGCCAACGAGAGACACGCAAGTGGTCATTTCTATGTGAAAGTTAATATGCCTCTTTGAAATAATTTAACAGTAATCTATTTTTCTTGTATTTTAATTTCATTATGTACTTTTTTTAAAAATATAATTAAATTTTATTCTTAGTTTACGAAGATTGAATTTTTACCGACGACCGAAAAAGAAAAGAAAAAGAAAGGCAAAGGGAAAAGAAATATATAAAATTAGTAGACTTACGCGTATCTCACATTACAGCCTCCCACACTTATCGGACACTTACACGTTCTTAATAATAGAGAATTCACATTTGAAATGACAAGAGTTCAAACTTTAGTCTATTTATAATTCCAGAGAAGAGAGGTAAAAGGAAGGAGAGGGGGAGGTGGAGAAATTTTATAAGTGGGGTTAGGATTATTGTTTTAACAGAGGGAGATAAATGTCTGGAAAACGGTCGGTATCACTCTGCTTATTCAAAACATCCTTTTGCATTTTTATATGAATCATTTCAGAAATACTTCTTTTGTAAAAGGAGCGTTCTGAATCTAAGATTTTTGTATTCTCCCAATCCATACAGTGATCATTATTTATCCGATGATTTGAAATCACTGAAAGCGCCTCGACCGATTTTTTAACATCGTTCATGTGTTCTTTTAATCTTGTTCTTAGTTTTCTTTTGGTTTGGCCTACGTATGTATAATTGCAATCTTTACAATCTATTTTATACACCACCCCAGAGTGTTCATCTTTTTTTATCTTATCCTTCCCTATCGTAATAAATTTGTTAAGATTGTTTATGGGTTTGTACACTGGTTGGAGTTTGTATTTTTTTAATATTCCATTAAATTTTTTAGATGCCTTTTTTAAGTAAGGTATAATAAATATTTTGTATTTTCAGTTGATTCCAAATCAAGGTTCTGATCCATTTCATTTATTGTCTCAAAATTATTTTTATTAGAAAGTTTTTTGATTCTATTTTTGATAGTCTTGAATAACAAATGCAAAGGATATCCGTTGCGGAGAAGAGAGTTGATTAAAGATTCTATATTAGTCTGTTGGAATTTAGGATGTGATAAAAACAAAACTTTGTCCACCAATCCTGTCACCACACCTTTTTTGTGTGTGAACGGGTGGTTTGAGAAAAAATTGAGAAATCTACCCGAATTTGTTGGTTTTTTGTACAAGTCGAATATGATGTTACCATCATCGTATATTAATTTTACGTCCAAAAAATTAACACCAAACTCATCACCATGATCGACCGTGAATTTTATGCGTTCGTGATACCCATTAAAGGAATCTAATATACAATTAATTTCATCTTTGGCAGCAGCTAGCACAATGTCATCGACATATCTGTAGTAAAAGGATATGTGTGTATTAAGATTTTGAAAAATATTCTTTTCCAAATCTTGAATAACCAAGTCCGCCAAGACAGGTGACAATGGTGATCCCATGGGCAACCCAAAAATCTGCTCGTAATATTTATTGTTGAACTTAAAAAATGTTGAATTTAAAATAATTGAAACCGCGTTCTTAAATTCAAGAAAAGGAATGGAAGTGTTATTCTCCATCTCCTTCCACCTACTCAAAACACTCCTCACGGCCAAATCAATGGGAATGTTAGAATACATGGATGAAATGTCAAATGAGACTATTTTGTACTCCTCAGGCAACGGTAACCCGTTAATTTTTTTGACCAATTCAAAGCTATTTTTTATATGTCCGAATTTTTCTTTTACGTTTAAGCTTTTATTAATGATATCTTTCAAAAACATTGCCAACTTATGAAAGGGACTATTTATGCAACTTACTATTATTCTCAATGGAATATTAGGCTTATGAATTTTAGGAAGACCATAGGATCTTGGCAAAATTCCGTCCTAAACATACAATTTATTGTAGCATTCTTGATTAATAAACCCTTTGGATTTCCAACCCATTAATAAGGAACGTATTAAAGTAGTCATTTTATTAGTAGGGTCTTTTTTTATTACTCGATAAGTATCATTATATATCAGACAAAATGTCACTCATTTTCTTTACATATTCATCATGAGATAAAATAACCGTAGCGTTGCCCTTGTCTGCCTTAGTCACCAACAAACCTTGATTATTATTCAAAAACATCTTAAGTTCCCAAATCCCTTGTTTAATAATATTGTCAAATTTGTTATTAGGTAACTTGTAGTTTATACTGTTCAAAACCGTTATTGTATCCTTTCTGATTAAATTTTTTGTTTTTTCGTCAAGTTTTACAATGTTATTCTCAATATGTTTTATGAATTCAACTGTCATTTTTTTATTATTTGTAACAAGGTCCGGTAAATTGAAACGAGGCCCCAGCTGTAAGATGTATTTTGCAAAGTTCGGAATGTCAATGTCAGTGAGGTTAATAAGCCAGTCATCGTTAACAATGTAAATTTTGTAATTAAAACAAAGGCTAAACTTTCCGGGGTGACGTTTATATGATGTACTTTGTTCGAGTCGTATGTGCTCACTTTTCCCATAGAACCTAGACCAGTGCATGAAGCTCCAATATTTATACCCATAGAGTCACCAGAGCCACATTCAACAGATCCTCCACCCGCAAAGACGCTTCTAACATCTTTATTTATGGAATAATTTATGTTCCCTTCATTAGTAGAAATTTTCTTAATAGTTGAAGGTCTAAATTCCGTACCTTCAATTTTTGGTTCGGTCATGGTGAGAGTGTACTTGATATTTTTAATATGTTTGCATTTATCATAAGTAGTAATACGTCTTAACCTCTCAATCTTTTTTATAATCCTAACATTTTCTTCATGCCAATTTTTCGCAAATTTGTTCTCTTGATAGCGAAAGAAGGAGTCGCAAATGTCAATTGGCAGAACCGAATTAATATTCCTATAGTTTTTATACAATTCATACTGTAAGGTCGATAATTGTCTATGAGAATAATTTACTTCAAACCGTAATATTTTTTGAACAAAGCCGTGCTTCAGATTTTTCATTGTATTTATATTATTAACGCTTCTATCCATTATGTCAATTTTATAGTTCAAAAATTTAATTAAGTGAATCGGCACTAAATATTCCTTAAAACACGTTTTTAAAAAAAGGATCTTAATTCTAATTTTGATATTCTTATTCATGAGTCTAATACATCGTTTCAAAAGGAAACACGCTCTAAAACCGAAGTTCAGTCTAATGAATTCAAAAAAAGGCAAATTTAAACACACCATACTGCTCGTGTAATCTAAAATTTCAATATTTAAGTGGCTACTATTAAGAAGATTAAACAATTCAGGAGCATATAACCAACCTTCGATGTCAATAAGTCATATATTATAATAAACAATTACAAAATGTAGACGTTTCGGTCACCATTTGACCATCCTCAGTACAATTATAAT
>NW_017304472.1:509181-510927 GCF_001594115.1 Trachymyrmex septentrionalis | reverse complement strand
CTAATCTTTCGTTTATAAATTTAATGTCTTTTACCGCGGATAAGATTTTCCTATTAATCATAAAACCGATGCCAAGACTATGGATCTCCGACCCTCCATAGTGAAGCGTGTACGAACCCGCATTAAGCGAACCTTCCCCGGTCCATCTTGTTTCTTGCAACGCGACAACTTCTACCCCGTACCTTTCGACCTCCCCGACCATCGATGATTGAAACGCCCAGGTCTGTAAAGACTTCGGACGTTCCACGTACCCACTTTGAAGTCTCTCCCGCGTTTTGACTTTATACGACATGAGTTCCCCGAGGTAGTCCCCACCCGGAGATCCGAACGGGGGACTAGTTTACCTCCGGAAAATTTTACCCCAGAAGAATCCATGGCGAGTTTTGATTGTTTCAAGATAAAGTCGTTTCACGGTGTGAGCCTATCAAACCCACGCCCAACCCCCAAACAGGAGGACCATTCCAATCGGCTGTCCGCGACTGCTTATTCAATTTATTCGCAGCTAGCCTCTATCCTCAACCGAGATAGCGAGGCTTTTCCTCTATCCGCAACCCGAGGACGCGCTGTGTCGTGGTGATTGGGACCCACCCACCCCGGGGATCACTACTGCAACTAGTTTTCCTTCCCCGAGACTAGCGGTTGTTATGCTAACACAGTCAGTACAATTATAATAACATTAAAATTATAATAACATTAAAATTATTTAAATCGGAAATACTTAAAATAGTAATCTTAATTTTAATACGCAACAAAATCTCGCTTATTCTTACTCATTGTATATAACAGTATCGCCTCTACAGGTACGTAGTTAATAAACAATAATTTTACAAAATGTATGTAGCATCAATATTATAATGTTCAAATTCCTCTTGTAATTATTTTATGGAATCGAGTATGGTATGATTTTTGTAGAATTAATATTATATGGTTAAGACTTCTTCTTGTCATTACGAAATTATGTATGACACAGGCGCAATTCGAGATTATAATTGTTCTCGAACTGTCTCAAGTTCCAACACCAATGACAAGCCGCCAACGAGAGACACGCAAGTGGTCATTTCTATGTGAAAGTTATATGCTCCTGAATTGTTTAATCTTCTTAATAGTAGCCACTTAAATATTGAAATTATTTATGTGTTTGTTGGATTTAAGATAGTACACTGGCGAATTAAAATCAGAATTTCTTGAAATTGATATACGTATTGTACTAGAAGAAGTTGTTATGTTTGTTATGCAATTGGAAAGAGGTTGAGATTTCAATACTGAAATGTAAGCAATTGAAGGCCGCACTTCTTCTTGTTAATAAAACATGATCATGCGATGAAAGAACGTATATTATTTAAAAAATATCGAAATTTTTTAGTTTAGAAAATAGATTCGCGAAAGGAATTCAATTTTAAACGTTATTTTTCTATCTGAAATGTGAATCCAAGGAAAAAAGCAATAAGCTACGTTAACCTATCTATGTTGCTGATTTCGATTTTGACAAAAAAATAATCAATTTATAATGGCGAATTTTATACTAATTTTATACTATTTTACTTTTAAAATAATTTCTAAAACACGTATTTGTTTCTGGAGTTTCTTTGGGTGGTTGATCATGACGATTTTAGCATCTGAATTAGAAAATTCAAAATGCTGGTATGGCAGATGCATATATATCTGACTTGCTCATACAAATTCTTAAAGTTCTTAAAATTCATGTATTCATGTATATTAAAATATATATACATACATATATTATAT
>NW_017304472.1:505531-509081 GCF_001594115.1 Trachymyrmex septentrionalis | reverse complement strand
AATTTTCTTATTCTGATGCTAGATTTATCATGATAAACCATATATAATATATATCTTATATTATATAATGTATATTTTAATATAGCTTTTTTGTAATAACACCCCATTGGCCACATATTGATATTCCGAAAAATAGTCCAAAAAAGGATCACAAAACATCAAACTTTCGAATGTTTGCAATAAAACAAAAATACAGTGTAAGTCAGTGTATTAATTATCTTGTATTCTAATTGCAATAACCAATAGTTTTTATAATGCCTCTATTAATTATGTACATTATATTATGTTACATTTAATAAATGTATCTAGAGAAGTTACAAATTTCAAAACTGTATTAAAGAGGATTTATTCAACTGCGTTTTCAGAACATAGTTTCATTTTAAGATTGGATGTACGTGATGACTATTATTTTTGTATGTATGACGATTTACAATAGTATACATAAGTAATAGTACTTATGTATACTATTGTAAATCAATAAACAAGATTTATATTAAGACAATTGATATTAGTGTTTTGTTCTTGTTTCAATAATCGAATCACTGCTATAATATTCCTAGAGTTTGGCGAAAAAACATCTTGCTCTAAATAAAGATTGACATACTATACTATATTGAGAGGAAGGACTCCGTTCGCTTACAAATTGATTACCTACAGTACCGTTTGTCATAATTGTCAACGGTTTGCGCACAAATTTATTATCTACGTGCACTATTCTCTGCATTAAAAATGCAAATTCCTTATTTTAAAAAAACAAATTCTGTATTTAAAAATTAAATTGTGTAACGTCACAGTAGATTTTCTTTTAAATATCAAACAAACTTTTAATGTTAATGTATGTTTTTATCACTGAAAGACATTTATACTTTGTATCAAAATTTCTTTTAAATGGATGCCTAATAATTAATGATACATGTGTCATATCTGGTAAAATGTTTTCATGCATATATATATATAATAAATAGATACATACAAATACGCATAAATGTGTATACGCATTCTTAAACATTTTATCAATAATTTGCGCATTTTTTGTCCGTGAAGGAAAAGTGTTAGGATGTATGGAAATGACTACGGGACTAGGAAAACTATTATGTAAATTATTCCAATTCTGAATAATATCATCTCTTCTCCTATTTTTACATCACCCACAGATAAACAATTGTTAAAGTTAGAGTCCGACACGCGTACATTTATATCGGCGTATCCCAACATTGTTTTCACGCGTGCTGACAAAGGCACGCTATGCTCACTGTTGCTATGGACAGGGACGCATATAAATAGGAACAAAATGACCACATTATTGGGGAACTTAGACACGTATGTTTTGATTAAGAAAGATCCGACTAGAAAACTTACGACAGCTTTAAGGTCTGTGCTTATTAGATGGAAAACTAAAGGTCATATCAAAGACTCTGATTACAAAGCGTTGTACTGTAGTGATGGGTCACTTCCTCTAGAGCCTATAGGTTGCCGAAAATTCACAAGCCTGATTGTCCTCTCAGAATTATCGTATCATCGGTGGGCAGTCCGCTGTATTCATTGGCTACTTTTTTGCATAACAAACTATTTAAAACCATTCCGAAAACGGATAGTTACATCAAAAACAGCTTTGAATTAGTCGAAAAATTGAGAAAGTTACACCTACAGGTGCATATGAACTAATTTCTTTAGGTGGGACCTCCCTTTTCATGAATGTTCCAATGGATGTAGCGGTCGATTGTGTGAACGAGCAATGGAATTTCATTTCCAAGGATTGCTCTTTGCCCAAGAATGAGTTTTTGGGAGATACAGTTTGTCTTAGATTAAACTTTTTTTTCTTTTGACAATTTAATTTATAAGCAAAGCTTTGGCATCCCCATGGGCTCTCCTTTATCATCGGTAATAGCGGACTTAGTAATGAGGAGATTGGAGACGGTGTCCTTGATGTCGTTGAATTTGGACATTTTGTTTTATTATACAATAGATATGTTGATGATATATGTGCCTCCGCGGTGCTTCCCTCTAAAATCGAGGTTGTATTAGAACAGTTCAATTCTTTCCATTCGCGCCTTCAATTTACTGTTGAAAGAGGGGGAGATAAAATAAATTTTCTTGACCGTATCCATCAACAATAATCGTTTCATTTTTGATTGGTACCGTAAGCCGACTTTTTCAGGAAGGTTTTTAAATTTTTATTCTAATCATCCTTTGGCACAGAAAAAAGGCACAATTTTTTCGTTAGTTGACAGAGCTTTTTTATTATCTGATGTTATGTTTCATACAAAAAAATCTGACTTTTATTATTAATGTTCTACTAGATAATGACTATCCACTGAATTTTATTTTTGACACTGTTAATCAACGTATTAAAAATTTAATTAAAAATAGATATAAAATACATAATGATTTGACTGACAAAGTCTGTGTGAATGAAACTGCTTCTTGACTTACGGTTCCATATATTCTTCGTCATACGGAGAAATTTAGAAGATTTAATAAAAACGACATCAGGGTATCTTTTCATAGTCCCAATAAAATGGATAAATACATAAAAGTACAGAAAAACATTTGTCCTCATACATCGAAGAGCAATGTAGTATATAAAATATCGTGTAACAATTGCGATGCGTCTTATGTTGGACAGACGAGCAGACAATTGAAAACCAGAATTACTGAACATCGTAATCATATTAGGCATAAAACTTCTGTCCGTTCCATCACTAAACATAGGCTACAATGTAATCACGATTTCCAATGGGACAACGTTAAAATCTTAGATGAAGAGTCTTGTTATAGGAAACGTTTAATTTCCGAGATGCTCAACATGAAGAAGCAGAAAAAGTCTTAATTTACAAACGGACCCTGAAGGTCTTCATAAGGCATATTTATCTATTGTAAATAAAGTTTGACTTTTTTGATACTGACGACCCGTCTCCTCTCTTAGTATGTGGTGATTCGTTTCAGCGAGCGCGAACATTAGTCGGTACACAATGTCCATTTTTTCACACTTATATTTCACTCTTCTTTATGTTTTTACTGGCATTTGTTATACTTATATGGATACATTAGTTTTGATCTTTTATTATACATATGTTTGTTGGTGATATGTTTTTACTTTCTTTCATAATTACGGTCGTTAATTTATGATATTTAAGTTTACTTTTTTCATAAGAGGTCTTTTTCTTTTTTCTTTTTTATCAACTAGAACTTTCCTAAAAGATATGACACATTTTTGACTGTTCATACGAATAATCGTACGAATAATGTCGAGTTCTACATCGAGACTCAATCGAACTGCGTGTATTCTTAATTTATGAACATTTGCGATAATTATTTTTTAATTCTGTTTCCATTATGTTTTAACGTCTGAGGAGGGCTCAATCCGATAGCCGAAACTTGTAATGTTATATGTTTATTTTTTCACCGTTATTATTTCTTAGTATACATCTTTTCTTCCTTTTTTTTTATCTTTTCTGTACTTTTAATTTACGTCTTTAATTATATGACTTTTTAAAGAAATGCACTAACTCTTACTTCGCCCTTCATTTATTGTTATTTATTTTATTTA
>NW_017304472.1:496416-505431 GCF_001594115.1 Trachymyrmex septentrionalis | reverse complement strand
TATTTTTGTTATATATATATATATATATATATATATATATATATATATATAATTAGGTAAAAGTTGACTTACTTGAGCCTTTCTTTAGTAATGGCAATCTCACAGCTCAAAAATATAAAAATATACTTCGAGATGAGATTGTGCAATACAGATCATCATTGGTTTAAACTTTAACGATGTTTGGTTCCAACAGGATGGAGCACCGGCTCATTATGCTTTACAAATACGATGCTTGGACGAATTTTTCCCTAATAGATGGATAGGAAGGAGAGGTCCAATTGAATGATACCACCCTGGTCACCTGATTTGACGCCTCTTAACTATTTCTTTTGGGAATATTTAAAAAGTAAGGTCTACATCACCAAACCTAACGATCTTGATAATTTGCGTCGCTGATTAGTTGATGAGACGAGATACATATCACGGGAATATAATAGGAAGGCGGTCTCAAGTTTTTACAACCAATTAGCTCATTGTCTGGCTGTTCCTCCGCAGAAGCAGCATTTTAAACATTTGTTTGTTGTAAACAAGCATCCCAAACGTGAGGGGCGAGGAGGCTCACGATAATCAAGCACCCCAAACATGAGAGGCGAGGAGATTCACGATAATCAAGCACTTCAAAAGACAATTATCTGCCACGTCCACGTCGTTGATCTTGGAGTACGCTAAAAACAGATGACGGAAACATGCGCATAATTTTAATAAAAAGTGATAACTAGAGTGCCAGGTTACGCTATGTCTATTCTTTCCGAGGTTATTCGAAAGAGCCATTACTTGAGCCCTCGTACCATTTAGAACTTTTAAACGTATTTCACCTCCGTATCCCTGGGGGGGGGAGAGGGGGATCGCAAGAGGTCTCATTGGAAAGGTCTTTTCGACAAATTTCATACAAGCCATTATTTGAACTCTTATGCCATTTAAGATTTTTGAACATGTTTCACCTTCGAATGCCTAGAGGCAGAGAGGTTGTTACTTCTTACGTCAAAAGATAGCCCTTCTGATGCAATAATTGATTGTCCTGCAAGTTTCATTTAATTATCTTTATCCGTTCAAAAGTTATTTAGATGTCCTGGCACTTTCCGAACATCTTGTGTATACATACACACGCACACGCACACACACGCACGTACATACACACACGCACGCGCGCGCACACACAGAAATATTGCTACTATTATTAGAAGATCTTCTACTGAACGTACGACAATCAATGTGGTACCAGCAAGATGGATGTCCTGCTTATTCTGCACGGATTATTACTGAATTGCTAAACAGAAAATTTGGAGATCATTGGATTAGTCGGTCAGAAAATAACAGATGGACCACATATTTCCCAGATTTAACATCTATAAATTTTTATTTGTGGGGAAAGTTAAAAACAAGTATACAGCAAAATACCAATAACAAGAGAAGACATGAAGGAGCATATAAGAAGAGCTTGCATTGCGATTGATCCGAATGAAATTCATCATGCAATGTTATCTGTGTCGACATGTTTCAGAAAATGCGTCGATGTTCAGGATCATCATTTTGAACACTTGTAATGATAAGTACGCAAATACAATAAGTAAATTAGTGAAATAATCGAAAAATATCTTCAAACAATTTATTTTCAATTACAGCTAACCTTGTTTAAATAAACCTTTAATGTTTATTTACATATCGTGATACACTTGAGTAGGAGTAGATGACCGGTTCTAACTCATGGAACTAGAGAGGAGCGCGGGGCGCGGAGGGTACTCGGTGGCGCGGGGGGCGCGGAGCGCGGGCAGTACTCGCCGGCGCGGAGGAAGGCGCGAGAAGGTTCCCGACGGCATCGCTGTCGTAGGACCCCGGTCGATTGATTACATAAACAAAGCATTCCTTATTTTTTTCATCACTCGCCGCCGCCGCCGCCGCCGCCGTCACTGCCGCTACCGCCGCCACCGCCGCCACCGCCACCACCACCTGTCATCCTCGTTACTATGTATATCCTCTCCAAAAATCCTCTTCCTCGCAATTTATTTTCTGATTAGAGCTGTGCACAATCTTTACACGTTCAGTATTGCTTTAGTCGCTTGTACGAACAGTCCAACAGCAGCAGCAGCAACAGCAGTAATGTACTCCGCTGTAAGAAACAACACACACAAAAAAAAGTATTCCGTTCCACTTCAGAATAATGATGAAACTCCATCATTTTCGAAAAGATGTGTCAAGTAAGTTTAAGAATTTCCCATTTTATACTTTCTCAAATTAACTATTTAATTAATTATTTAATGTTTTTATATTTTTTATAGCGCGTCCATGCATCGTGCAGTTTGTACACTAGGCAGGAAATACGCATTGACACGTACGGGATATAAATTCCTAGAAATTGGTATCAACGTTGGCCCACCGAGCTACATAGAGATTGCGATAGGAGATAATCGTGGAAACAAATTAATACTATCTATCGAAACATAGAAAGGACTCTATGAACAACATTGGAACATTCAAAACTGCCTTCTGAATCATCACAAGAATAATTCTATTAGCGTTGGATCGCTGACTGTGCGATTCAGTACGATTGAAAATGTTAAAATTGTATGCTTGGAATCATCTGACGTACGTTTAATAATGACTGAATCAACAATATTGTTTATGTTCAACTTAAATCAATGTATTGAATTAGCATTTGATTAATTGGTTGGTATCGTTGAAAAAGTCGATACAAAGTTTACACGATTCTCGAATATTGCGTCCACTGCAAGGGATGCTAAAGATGTATCAAATGTAATATGCGCTAGTGATTACTTTGATAAAAATCAACTCCTCGACTGCAAACTATTAGCTGTAGTTTTTTTGTGCGTAAGAAAAAAATTATGTAAAAGAAAAAACAAATTATGTAAAAGAAATATAAATAAAAAAATTTTTAATCTAAAATTATTACGTAATTTCTTCACAAATATATAAAATGAGGGGAGGGGTTTATGTTTCCTCTTCTTTTTTTTTTGAACAGAAAGGTCTTTTTATAACTATACATGTGTATAAAAAAGAAAAATTACTGAATAGAAAATAGCTATAATACAATCAAGAACAATATAGAATCACTGTAATAGATCAGGTACATGGAAGGACGAAAGAAACAAACATGGATTAAAAAATATAAAAATTTATTATTATTACATTAATTTATGTTCCACATTTAGATTTTTTTTGTATTTACTGAATGGCTCATATTTAAATAGGATAACAAGGGCTCGCACGTTAGCAGCGCTTTCTGGAAAAAGAGAATGAAAAAACCTTTTGCTGTTTCAACTATTCGCTTTTTCAGCAGAGAATAAAATGCATTAGCACTAATCACTCCAAATGCGGTACTTTATGGCTTATATTTCGATGACATTGATGACATTGATGATGAGGAACATGTTGGCGATTTTGATGATGTTGACGAGGAACATGTTGACGAATTTAATGCTTTTTCACCTGGACATTCCCAATATCTCGCTTTTTCCTTTGATGGTGGACTTGGCGGACCTGGGGACAAGGGGCGGTACCCCTTGCGCTCAATCAATTTTCGACGTATATATTCTTTTACTCGATCCATGTCTTATCACTCGTAATCGAAATTTACGATTGAAAGAAAAAAGTTATATACACTGTTTACATACACTATCAGGTCGATGCCACATCGCGACGCGTTAAGAGAAGCGTCGATGTTCAGCTGTTATACAAAACATAGCTCTTCTACAGTAAAATGAAAGTGATACTCCAATGAAAAGTATGAAATCACACTGCGTTCCCACAACCCTTAAATTTCTTCGAAGAAATGCCGATAACGATTTTTTCTGAGAAGAGATAGCGCGAGAGATCGATGACATGTAGCGACACGTTAAGAGAAGCGTTGATGCTGTTTATATAAACATACCAATGATATGTGAAAAATATAAATTAGAACCGCTCGCGATACTGTCTTATCTACTTCTAAATAAAGTATGACCCAATAGGCAGATGGACAAAGAAGTCGCAAATGAAATATGTAATGAGTTATAAGCGCTCAGTTCCGCAGTTGGTGTCCTGGAAAACGAACGAATTGGTCGCAATAAGAATAGTGGAAAAAAAGTATGGTTGATCATCGTGCGAACATTAAGGATATAGCCAACGTAGTCGAGCACATTAGAAACGTGGATCCGGAACAGTTCGCGAATATTAGAGACGAAGTGTTCGAAGTGTTAGAAGAAATGGATGTAGATTTTGAAGAAATAATGGACCAAGATTCCGACGAAGAAGTGCTATCCAACGATACTGGTTATATTAGCGACTTGAGCGAGCGCGATATGGATCACGCAGAAAAATTTGTACTCCAGAAATCCGCGCACTGAACGGTCGTACTAAACTAACACTGCATGATCCAGTGCTACTATACAACGGGTGGTGCCTTAAATGTGTGTGCAGCATGTATGATACGTTTGGCTGACACCGATGTTGTAGGAATGTATCTTGTAAGGAAGCACGATATCGATTATATTGATGCGCTAGGCGGCCGGTCTTGCACGAATTGTGGAATACAAATGTACACTATATTTCCGTGCAACAAGTGTCCATTTGCACACATTGAAAAAACTATAGTGAACAGTATTGTGAGCGAAACATTACTAAAAAATATGTGGAAAGACTGTAACGTAGATGATGTGTTGTATGTTCTCGGTAATCTGTAAAAAAGAGACATAGGTGCACGAATATCGCCAGTGCAATTCCTACGCGATCGTGAATTAGGTATATATGGTGAGAAACATGGAACAGTTATCAGAGAGCCCGTTTCTAACTGGTCGCGCGACAGAAAGTGTATCCACGGTTACGAGACAAATGTTACGAGGACGATGAATATGAAAAGAGACATTGGTGGAATAGAAATGTCAATGTAATAAAGGACGATTATTATTGGGCGAAGAAAATCACAGATAAGAGCCAAGATTGATGCATTTGCATTAAGATTCCTGCAGGTAGTGAAAAGTGCGTTGAACTGCTGATTATTGACAATATATGGATGGAGTTTCGTGATCGCGATCTTGCACTAAAACTATTTTTAGACAGATGCGACGATCAATGCTTTCAGTGTGAACAATGCATTTTCGCAAACAAACATAATGAAAAAGTGTTAGAACGTTATGATATTCTAGATATGTCGCGGTGCTCCAACGTGTGTGAACGAGTCACGTGCAAGTACTCCGTGGAAGAGTGTGACGTGATCTAAAGAAAAAAAACATGGAAAATCATGAGCGAGTGGAACGCGAACTGTTGGAGCAGTGCAGCCAGGTCGCTACTCTGGTGGAATGTTTCGGCTGCAACGATGCGACGAGTGCATCGAGCGGCTCGAAGAACTTTGTCGTGCCAAGCGTCCGCGCAATGCCGTTGGACACAGACAATCCATGGTGGCGAGGATCACGCGACTCGCGGGTGCAAAGACACAATTAGAGCGACGTTTGAGCGATTTTTGAGACTTATCACACGATACCAAACGTGAGTAAATCGAACAACAAATTTTATTTTGCTAAAGATGATGCGGAAATTACAATTCCCGAAGGTTCGTACGAAGTGCGAGACATAAATGAATTTCTGAAACGCGCGATTTTACGGAAACGCACCGCGACGCGGTTGAAACCATTGACGTAGTGCGTGAAAACAATAACAACAATGACGCCGATGACGATAATGATGAGGGTGGAGAATACTCGAATCACATTACACTCCGCGCAAAGTACAACACAATGAGATGCGAGATTAGATATGCATATAAAATAAACTTTGATAAGCCCAACAGCATTGGATCTCTGCTGAGATTGTCGTCGAAGCGTATACTGTGACCGCGAAGATGGCACGAATCGGATATGTCGATCAATATAATGAACGTAAACGTTATCCGCGTAGTGTAATGTGACCGCGGATACGTACAGCAACGGCAAAAGCGCGCACACGATACACGAATTTTCGCCGAGCGTACCGCCAGAATATAATGTAAGATATCGGAGAGGCCGGCGCAGATCATTTACCCTACTGATCATCGCACGGAGCATTACGGATCTAACGATACGCGTCGTCGACCAGAACGGACGATTGTTCGATTTTTGAGGAGAAGAGATCACCGTTAGATTGCACGTACGACGTCAACAGTAATAACGTGAGCGCGAGATGCTCGTGCTGAACAGAACGAAGCGCATGCAGAGAGATAACGTATTCTTTATAAGGCCGACGTCACAGCTCGATAACACTCGCTCATCTAACTGCATCAGAAAGAAGAAGCTCAGCGCGTTGAACGTTACATTTTTAAAGCCTGGGATTCGCGGTGCGCAACATTTGAGATGACTGATATCCTAAACATTAAAGACGAGCCGATCTTCGACGATCGCATCGTCAAGATTGAGACTCACACGTATAATCCGTTTGCCAACACAACGTTCGGGTACAGCGACGGGATAAGAATACCCATATAGCAACGGGATCTGTACACACTGCCGTACGAAAGCTTTCTATACGTCGAGGGAGACGAAGAACAAAGTGGTTCAGGGTGCTAACGTGTCATTGGGAAATAATTGCGTCGCGTTTATATTCGATATGAACTCAACGGTGTGGAGATTGATCGTAACAGAAACGTGGGCATAACTAGCACGATTAAAAACTATGTAACAGTGTCATTCGACAGAAGCGTGATTCTGCGGAAAGTCGGCTAGGATGCGCAGACTACTGCGGCCGGATACTTTAATTTCTGTGTACCGCTCTACGTACTACTGGGATTTTGCGAAGATTACAGACGTGTGGTGATCAACGCTCGTCACGAATTAATTTTAATACGAGCGCACAACGACAACAATTGTCTGATGGGAGATTCGATGATAGAGCCGACGCTCGAATTATTCAAAGTACTATACAATGGCGAATGCCGCACGTGTTATTGAGTGAGATAAATAAGCTATTGATGCTGCGCGCTTTGGAGAGCGGACGATATCTGAGTATGGCTTTTCGCTCATGGGATCCGTACGAGTTTGTAGAGTCTTGCAGACCACAATCAAGCATTCATAGGCCATCAAGACGGCTACTCAGCTCGAGAAGTCGCGCTATGTCATTTTCGCTATGCAAATAGGTCGAAAAAATGTCATGTCCGAGGATATAAGTCGATTCAACGACTCCAAATTAACCAATGATTAATTAACGAAACTCTACCTGAATTCGGAATGTTATCCGTACGATGGCTTGAATTCGGATTTTGATAAAAACAGATGCGATTCTGTACGACTTTTACGCGCGTTTCTGTAAGGGCTACTATAGATATGAGTATCTCGAGCCGAGTTTCACCTTTACAACTTTTTTACGTAATGGCCCGTTCGTGATCATCGATTGCTCTCGACAGAACGAATCGGTCAAGAGTGGCACCGTGGACGTGCGATTAGACTTTGAATGTAAGGAGAACGTGCCCGCAAATACAACAGCTATTATCTCATCATACACGATCGTGTGGTTCAGTATAATCCGTTGACCAACGTTGTGCGCAAAATCACCTAAGTGCACCTCCGACACGATATAAAATCTACGATACGTCGCAATCGATCGCAGTATTCTCGACAACATGTCTGTGCCAACGTTCGTGGATCTGCAAGGATTCATCGTTAACAAGAAATTTATCGTGAAGGAAGTAGCGGTGCTAAAACAGGGGACCGTTCTCACGCATTATATTTTTACGAGTCCCGTACCATAGAAATTTTTGACAAGATCCAACAGGTCTTGCGCTTCCTGGTTGAGTGCTTATCATCATGGATTGCGATGGGAGGACGGGATGGTTCCATACAACGAGGCGAAACGTCTGATCACAGCAGCTGTATTTGAAGATGATGCTATCGTGTACGTTAAGGGACGCGAGAAACGAACGTGGCTGTGGGACTTGCTTCTGGACGATGAGCGAGAACGCAAGTAAATACATCGATACCTTAAATGCAGTTTACGAAGACATCGAATCTTTAACTAATCTGGATGTTACTAATACTATGCGATGTGGACAACATGTTAAGAATTGCGCGTTACAAAATGTATTAAAAATATATAACTGGTGGTTGCAAAAGAATTTTTTTTAAATAAAAAATACGTTAACGTATTTATTACATACTCGTATTTCTTTTTTCCCTTTCTTTATAATACATGTACTCGTATGTACAAACGTATGTATCTATAAACGTACTCGTATATGCATAAACGTACGTATAAACATATGTATGTATAAATGTATGTATGAATGTACGTATAAACGTATGTATAAACGTACGTATAAAAACGTATGTATAAGCTTGTGACAAAAAAAATATGTAGAAAGACGTGATAAAACATGTCGTGACACGTTTTGAAATTCTTAGAAATAGTGGGAAGGACCCGTCTCTCCTCTTCGATTATTACCATATACGAGTACGTCACAATTTACGCGGATGCAATCAGTCTTGTGATACCCGCTGGTACGAACGGTTAAAATAAAATGTACTTTGCTAAAGAGAGCAGCGCATCGTACGACGTGAAGAAGGAATATATAATACATTTAACAATTATAATTAAATTAATATTTAAAAAACTTGTGAGATTAATTTAATAATGAATTTTGTGTTAATGTTCCGAAACATGTCTAGTCACTAGTACGTTTACCATAATAAATTTTTTGAGTCGCTAATGTCAAAATTAAAAATTTTGAAATGGCGGATCTAATATGGCAAACTTAAATTTTAAAACATTGTCTAAAACGTATGAAAGTCGGTTTTTAAAGAGTTTTTAGAGAGTTATTTCGAGTTTCTAATTTTGATTTTGACATAAAAAATAAATAATTCAAATTAGCGCATCCAACATGGCTGATTTTAATTTTAAAACATTGAAAATGCATGTAAATTTTGGGGGTTTTTGGATGGCTAATCATGATGAGTCTGGAATCAGAATAAGAAAAGTTAAAATTCCTGAAAAAATTTTAAAAATTAACAAAATATGTATATAATTATATATTATTGAATATATATATATATTTTTTTTTTT
>NW_017304472.1:488736-491980 GCF_001594115.1 Trachymyrmex septentrionalis | reverse complement strand
TATATATATATGTATATATATACACACACACATCTGTCATATAATCAAGCAATTTGAATTTTTTAATTCTGATGTTAGAATCGTCATGATCAGCTTAAAGAAACTCTAGAAACAAACGTGTTTTAGACACTATTTTAAAATTAGCCGTATAAGATTCGCCATTTTAAATTAATTATTTTTTTATCAAAATCGAAATCAGCAATATAGATAGATTAACATAACTCATTGCATTTTTTCTTTGATTCACATTTCAGATTGAAAAATAATATTTAAAATTAAATTCTTTTCACGAACCTATTTTCCAAACTAAAAAATTACGATATTTTTTTCATAATATACGTTCATATATATGTTCATATATATGTTCTTTTGCTTGATCGTGTTTTATTAACAAGAAGAAGTGCGACCTTTAATTGCTTACATCTCAGTACTGAAATCTCAATCTCTTTCCAATTGCACAAGTATAACAACTTCTTTTAGTATAATACAATACAATATGTATATCAATTTCAAGAAATTCTTTAATTCGCTAGTGTACTATCTTAAATCCAACAAATACGTAAATAATTAAAGTTATTAAAAAAATTAATGGTTGGTTTTGTCTTTTAAACACACATTGTGAACTTTACACGTCAGTGATCCTATGTCTGACAGTGTTCTATTGTATCTCCTAGAAAAATAGTATTTATAGGAAAACTCCCATCAATATATACTATATATATATTATATCTCGTAAAAAAATTACATCTTTATCCTCAATTTCTTTCATTATCGATTCGTCATTATTATTAAGAGTAGTCATAATTGTATTTGATCGGCTATTCTGTTGTCATTCGCGGTTAGTCCTTTACTACGGTATCACTCATGCGACCTAAAAAAAAAAATTTTTTATATATAAAATGTATTGTGGTACATTACAACAGTTTATTATAATATATTATGAATGTCAAAAATAGAAAGATAATGTGAATCTGCTCATAAATTAAACATTATATCATGAATGACCTCCTTTTGTATGTGTGCAAGAAGTTGAGATTTTCGCGTGAAGCTTTTGTTATGTATATCGAACAATCATGCGGCTTTCTATCGCTATGTGTATATCTGTGTCTTAGGCTACTTTTAAAAGTAAGTTCTAACGCTATATTGCAAATCTAAAATACAGTACATTTATATTAACAAAAATATAAAAATAACCACAATTAAATGAGAAATAATTAGAAAAAGTGATAACAATAATTTTGTAACACATACCTCGCAAACATATGGTTTCTCGTTTGTATGTATTTTTGTTTGCGCTTTAAGTTATTTTAAAGGTTTAAATGTAGTTGAACATGTCTCACATTTATAAGGTCTTTCTTCGATGTCAGATTGCTTGGTGACTAAATAATTAATTATATCCTGTTCATTATCGAAACCATTCTCACAAACGTTACAATCGTTATGTTCTCTGAAATGCATTTCCCTCTTGTGTCTGTTTAGATATGATTTCCGACTGCAAAGTATTCATCATTTGTTAATGTAATTAACATGATTATTTAATATTTCTATAATTTTTCTACTCACGTAAATCCTTTTTCACAAAATTCGCATTTATAAGGTTTTTCACCTGTATGAATTATCAAATGACGAAGTAAATCCTGTTTGCACTGAAATGTCTTGCCACACGTTCCGCATTTGTAAGGTTTATCTTTAGTATGTACCTCACTATTATATGTTTCAAAGCTTGTGAAGAGAGAATGTGCTTATCTTTAATATAATTGAAGATGATTGTTAAAAAACAAATGCGAATATGGTAACATTAGACGGAATTGTTGGAATAATATAAAAATATCTAAAACTCTAAAATTATTAATTATGACCTACATAAATCCTACCGCATGTTGGGATACATATTTTTTGTTATTCATTATTTTTAACTCTTGATTCAAATATTACGGAACTTGAGATTGATAGAGTATTTTCTTATTTTTCAGATAGGACTTTTAAACTCGTCAATTGTATTTCTTAGTTGACTTTATTGTAATGTTCCCTAAATTCTTTTCGTATTTCTAACGGTCTAAATTTTTTTGGACATGTATATTTTCAAGTTTACCTACCTAAAATCGTAAGAAAGCACAGTTTTTTAATAACATAATTTAATTTAATTTAACCTAATTTAATTTACAAACGTGCAAACGTTTATGAAAAAGACTACATGTTAACAGAGTAATAGGCATAAAATATGATACAATAGATTATGGTTATAATTTATAGTAACATAAACATAAATAACAATAGACAATAGTAGTTCGCAAATGGTTGAGCGTCAGCAAACTTACTAAGCCTACCAATAACAAAATCAGTATAAGACAATAGTGGATAAACCAATCAGTATAAGACAATAAGAAGTAAACCAATAGCTGAAGTAAGTTGGATTTGTCAAAATCAACCGTCATCTTTTAATTCATTTTTCTGATAAATTGGTATCAAAATTTTATCGTTTGTGATATTGGATAAATAATTTTGAATAATTTTTCTACATATAAATGTTTTTTTTCAATTTAAGTAAATGAAATATTAAGTAAAATTAAAATATTAAGTAAGATTGAAAATATAAGTTAAAATAGTTAAACGTAATTCAAACTGAGAGAGAATAGGAACATGTAAATAAGAAACTGTCATCAAGGTAAAAGCTATATTATATATATATGATTAATAAGTGTGAAATTAAAAATATTAAGAGTAAATTGTATAATTGCGTGTCATATAAAATCTGATAAAAAGAAATTAGAAAACATTCGATGAGCAATGAACAACAGCTAAAGTCCATTTTACGTTCGACGACGAGAACAGATTTCAAGCAATAAATTTATAATTAAAAGATAGTTGTCACGCAAAGTGAAAGAAAGAAACGGAATGTTGTGTCAAAGACAGACAAAATCTTTAGAAAAGCAATTTATAAAATTAGAATGATACCTGACGCTAGATTAAAAAACTGACATTTTGATAATTTAATAACTTACATGCAATTCTTACGACTTAATCGTAACAGTAATCAAGATCATTACGGTTGAATTTCAAATTGTTTGCTGAGAAATAACCATGTCAATATCTTAAGAACAAGTGAGGCAAGACAAACTATGTGTATATTTATGTTATGTATTTATATATAAAAAAAGTAACGATTCGTAACATTTTGAATAATGGAACCGAGTTTTTTTATAGAGCTCATACTTTTGTAAATCAATAAAGAGTGACGATATAA
>NW_017304472.1:482335-488636 GCF_001594115.1 Trachymyrmex septentrionalis | reverse complement strand
CACACACACACACACACACACACACACACACACACACACACACACACACACACACACACACAGAGGGTTGGCAACGTTATTTCATAAAAATAACTTGTTATAGTTCTTTATCTTAAAATGTAATTGGTTTTATATCGTCACTCTTTATTGATTTACAAAAGTATGAGCTCTATAAAAAAACTCGGTTCCATTATTCAAAATGTTACGAATCGTTACTTTTTTTTCTTGATACTAATAGAATATTATAGTGTTTTTTATTGGCAGTCTTCGAGAAAATTAAAATTACTCAGTACACATTGCAGTCCTTGTATATTACTCTAATCTGAATGTAAAAATGACATATCTCAATTAATGAACAGTTCAAAGTATAGACAGACGATGACTAGGAATGACTATATTAGTCATTTTCAATCTATTTTAAGCCCATTTCACATCAGATGATTGCCGATCGCAAGTTTTTTGCGACAGCCAATCTGAAGCTTATATTTTGAAATCAACGCTTTAGACTAGCTGTCGCAATAAACTTGAGATTGGCTTCCATGTAATGTATTGTAGAACAGGCTTTAAATGTCTTGCGTTATAGAATGTTTGGTTGATGGTATTTATTTCATATCCGGTTTTTATTAAAAGGAATGTAATTTTTGATATCTTTTTTATTAAGTTGGAAAATATTTTTTTTATAGAGATTTCGTTTTTAAATATATGTTTAGGAATATTTATACATATTTATGTATGTTTATTCGTATTTATATATATTCATGCAAGAGGAATTTTTTACTAGAATACATAAATGATGAAAGTTAATTTGGTACGGTCGAGACTCATCGTATGTAGCGAAGTAAGTATTGAGGTTAAAATGTATATATTATTATTGTCTCAACATGCTGCATGATGTGCTATCACTTACAACGAAAAAAATTTTGCTGTGTTGACAAAGTTACATTAATTCGCTTCTATTTCTTTCGTAGAAGAATGTATGTACACTGGGCAACAAAATTAACGCAACACCTGTTCACTGCAAAAATAGGCAAATTTCAAGATACAATAACTTCGTCAAAAATTGTCGTATAGGGATGTTTAAAAAAGTATTTTACAGGTAGAAACTTCTACTTTTCGGATCGTTACTTAAAAAAAACAATCTCATGGAGATTTTATGAAGTTTCGCAAACATAAATGAAAATATATCAGGTTATTGCGAAGAGTGTTGCTAAGGTCTCAGTAGTCTAAAGGCTCAGGGCGCTCGCACGGAATGCAAGAGATCCGGGTTCGACTCCCGGCCGAGGCAATATTTTTCGCAATAAATTATTACAGTTTTTTAAGATTTGGCAGAATTTGGAGGGATTATTTGTTTCAGATTGATTGTGTGAATCCGATAATTTCATCGGCTCTCAATTTATGTCTGAAATATTAATTCAATTTTATTGAATGTATATTAAAATAGTAGTTCAACATCTTAATACTCTGACCGCGAAGGCGCTGTGTTTTAAAATTATAATAGTTATATTGACGGTTCTTGTTTCCAATCATAAAATATATCAGACCTCAAAATTTTTTATGAAATTTGCGAAGCTCCACGGAATGGAATAAAAATTGTATACAAATGCGAATTATAATACATTATTCGAAAGAGTGTATCTTTAATTTACTTTTTTACGAAGCTCGGTACGATTTTTTTACCTCGATTTATTCAACGTTGAAGCAAAAGGACCATTTTTGCAAAAGACGAAATCGTCCAGTAAATGCTCACTGCTTAATTCTTTTCTTTAATTTTATGTTCTTGTTTAAGGTAGTACTCGTGAACTGAAAACAGACATTCTTGAAATTGATGCTATACAAATTTTACTAGAAGACGTTGTTACGCTTGGGCAATAAGATTGAAGTTTCGGTACTGAGATGTAAGCAATAGAAAGCCACACTCTTTATACATATTGCCTACACAAAATTAAATTAATTAAAATATTGCGTTTTTTTTTATAAGATCTAAACTAGCAGTGACATGTTAATAAGAAATGAGTTAATAAGAAAGGAGAACTAAAAATGGCGCATGCGAATACTTATATTTTAGTGCCTTGCATCCACTCCACCTCTCCTTATCCAAGAGACGCACGACTTTCCATGCGAAGCAAGATCTACCTAAATGCAAAGTAAAATACAAATTTTTTTTTATTTCCCGAAGTTGAAATTGTATTCTTTATTTTTCATCGAGTAGAATTTATATGCAAAATTTCAAGTTACTCGTAATTGCAAGCGGGGATCATGTGGAACTATATCCATATTATTGTTTATTATTACAAATATATTAATATAAAGAAAAAATACAAAAAATAATTACAAGGATAATTTTTTTATTGTTTTAAAAAAATCAATTTGGAGAATAAAAAATTACTTGTGCATAATTATATATAATTTTATAAATAATTATGAGCAATTTTTTTATATTTCTCTAAATTTGATTTTTTGCTAAAACAAAAATGCGCAAATTATTCCCATAAAATGTTTATAAATGTTTATGTACATTTATGCACATTTATATCCATTTATATATATATATTCGTGCATGAAAACATATTACCGGATATGACACATGTACCACTAATTTTTAGGCATCCATTTAAGAGAAATTTTGATACAAAGTGTAAAAATGTCTTTTAGTGGTAAAAACATTCTTTAACATTAAAAATTATTGTTTGATATGTAAATAAAAATCAAGTTTGACGTTACACAACTAAGTTACATAATGATGAAGTTGAACAACTACAACTAAAATTATATTTGTTGTTCACCTTCTGCAAGTAAAATCTAATTTATAAATTTCGTCGCAGCTCTCTTTGTCTAAAAATTAATTGCCTAACGCTTGCCTACATTAGATTTGTCGACAGTCCGATTGTTTGCACACAATAATTATTGTCTACATCTCCAATGTCTACGTGCGCTATTGCGCATAAATGTAAAACTAAGAGAAAAAGACACGTATTCACACATGACAATATTGCATACAAACTGCGTTACTGCACACATAATACTATATTATTGACTATACATCGATTATTTATAAGCATTTTTGCGTATAAATAAAAATTTCAGAGACAAATTAGTCATATTTACTTACATATTGTATTGCCTGCAAGCACATTTTTGTACAAATAACATTAAGAAGCAAAAGTTTGTTTTACATACAGGTATTATTGCGTATTGATCGATTGCTTACGAACACTAAAATTATATAAGAAAATAATTTGTTACTTTAAAATACGGAATTTCTTTTTTTAAAGTAAGGAATTTGCGTTTTTAATGCAAAGAATAGTGCATGTAAATAATAAATTTGTGCGCAAACAAACTGTTGACAAATATGACACAGACAAACGGTACTGCAGACAATCAATCTGTAAGTGAACGGAGTCCTTCCTCTCAGAAATAGTACGTCAATCTTTATTTAAAGCAAGATGTTTTTTCGCAGAAAAATATTAATTATGAACTACATAAATCTTACCGCATGTTGGGATACATATTTTTTTATATCTTTATTTTTAACTGTTGATTGAAATATTATAGAACTTGAGATTGATAGAGTATTTCTTTATTTTTCAGACAGGATTTTTAAACTCGTCAGTTATATTTCTTAGTTGACTTTATTGTAATGTTCCTGAAATTCTTTCCGTATTTCTAACGGTCTAAATTTTTTTAGTCATGTATATTTTTAAGTTTACCCACTTAAAATCGTAAAAAAACATAATTTTTTAATACGATAATTGATTTTAATTTAATTTTATGTAATTTAATTTATTGCAAACTTTTATAAAAAAGACTACGTGTTAATAGAGTAATAGAGATAAAATATGGTACAATAAATCATAGTTAACATAAATTTAAATAGTAGCTTTCAAATGGTTAAGAGTCAACAAAATTGTTGTTACAAGCCTGCCAGTAACAAAATCAGCATAAGATAACAATGCAATAAGAAGTAAACCAACGAAGTAAGTTGAATTTGTCAAAATCAACAATCATCTTTTAATATTATCCATTTTACTGATATATTGATATATTTTATCGTTAGTGATACTTGATATGTAATTTTGAACGTTTTTTCTATATGTTAATGTTGTTTTTATTATTTTTCTAATTATGTAAATAAAATATTAAATAAAATATTAGATTAAAAACCTAAGACGTTAAAATAGTTAAACGTAATTTAAACTGACAGAGAGTACGAATAGGAGCATGTAAATAAGAAACTGTCATTAAGGTTGAAAGCTACATTTTGTATATATGATAAGTATAAAATTAATAATATTAAGAGTAAATCGTATAATTGTATATTATATAAAATCTAATAAAAAGAAATTAAAGAAAATTTAGTTAGCAATGAACAATAGCCAAAGTTTATTTTACGTTCGACGACGAGGACAGGTTCCAAGCAATAAAGTTATAACAAAATAATGATTGTCACGAAAAGTGAAAAAAAGAAACGGAATGATGTATCAAAGACAGACATAATTCTAAAAAAAGCAATTTATAAAATCAGAATGATGCCTGACGCTAAATTAAAGAACTGACACTTTGATAATTTAATAACTTACATGCAATGCTTACGACTTAGACATAGCAATAATCAAGATCATTACGTCAATATCTTAAGAACAACTGAGGCAAGACAAATATATATATATGTGTATATTTATGTTATATATATACTAATATATATATATATATGTATATATATATATATATATGTATATATATATATAGTATATATATACGAGTACATCTGAAAATAAGTTTGTAGCTCACCAAAATAATTACGTAGAAATCTCAAGCATCACGAGCAATGTCACAAAAAATTTTGACTTTTTGGCAACCAGTTTGAACCTGCATAATTATTTTGATAGTCCAACAAAATTTTTTTACTGGCGTGATATCCACAAATTGCCCGAAAGATGGGAAAAATGTGTAACTAGCAATGGAGCATACTTTGAATAAAGCTCTTTTTATCATTCTTCCGAATTTAGTGTTTTTTTTGGAAAAAAATCCGCATTTCATACTTATACACCTGGTAAGGAAGCAAGGCATTCCAATGATAAAAATTACAAGTGTATGGTTCTGAGAAAGTTTCAAAACTCAGAACAATTTGCGAGTCGGGATGGATTGGATTGGTCATATTTGTACTGTCTTTCACGGGGATGATTCGTTTCTACATGATAATGCAAATTTTAACAATTTCTGAGTTTTAAAATTTTCCTCACACACTATACATTTGTAATTATTAATATTGCAATGCTTCGTCTCCTTTTTAGAATACCTTTTTGAGTACGAAATGAACTGTAGCAACATTTTTTTATTATTTGTTATCAATTAATTTAAGAACATACGTTGAATTATTAAATAATTCTTCTAATTTTTGTTGTTCATTTAAATACGTAAATGCTTTTTTACAAAACTCACACTGATAGTTTTTCCCCTGTATAAATCATCTCATGATGACGCAAATGCGATTCACGGTTAAACGTTTTACAACACGTTCTGCAATTGAGATTTGACTTCAGTAAGTATTTCAATATTATGTTGTTTCGAAGTTTTTGAGTAGGTTAAATGCTTATATAATATTTAGTATTAAGAAAAATGATGGTTAAAAGACAAATATAAAGTTGGTAACATAAAACAAATAACTGTAATGATACAAATTGAAATAATACAAACATATCCAAAATTCTAAAAAAAATATTGATCATGAACTACATAAATCTTACTATACTTTTGGGATAGGTATTTTTTTGAATCATTATCCATTATTTCCCACTGTTGAGTCAAATATTGCGCAACTTGAGATTGATGGAATATTTCTCTTTTTTTTTAGATACGTTGTCAAACTCTTCAAATGTATTTCTCAATTGACTTTATTGTAACATTCCCTAAATCCTTTTCGTATTTTTCACGGTCTAAATTTTTTCGATCAGATATATTTTTAAGTTTATCCACCTAAAACCGTAGAAAAATATGATTTTTTAATAATAAGTTGGATTTGTTAAAATCAGCTAATTGGTTATTTTATCGTTAGTGATATTGAATATGTATTATAATATTGAACGTTTTTTTTTACATATAAATGTTTTTTATATTTTTTTAATATACGTAAATAAAATATTAAGTAAAATGTTAGATTGAAAACTTGAGACGTTAAAATAGTTAAACATAATTCAACTGACAGAGAGTATGAATAGGAACATGTTAATAAAAAATCGTCATCAATGATGAAAGCAACTTCTTGTATAAATGATCAATAAGTATGAAAAGAGAAACATTACAA
>NW_017304472.1:477120-482235 GCF_001594115.1 Trachymyrmex septentrionalis | reverse complement strand
GGAACATGTTAATAAAAAATCGTCATCAATGATGAAAGCAACTTCTTGCATAAATGATCAATAAGTATGAAAAGAGAAACATTACTTGTATAAATAAACTGCATAATTCTTTGTCATTTTAAAATCTATTAAATAGAAATTAGATAATTCAATAAACAATAGACTATAGTCAAAATCTATTTTATGTTCGACGGTGAGAACAGAATTTATTGCAGGTAATAAAATAACAGTTGTTATAAACGTTATACGTAGAAAGAAAGAAATAGAATGATGTTAAAAACAAACTAAATCATAAAAACAACATTTATAAAATTAGAATGACATCTCAAGTTAAATTATAAATTAAAATTTTTATGATTTATTATCTTGTATACAATGTTTACGGCTTATACGTACTAAGATTATTACGGTCAAATTTTAAATTGTCTCCTGTCAACTAACAGTATCAAAATCTTGAGGATGACTGTTTCCTATGTGTACATATATCTATATACACATAGATATAACGATATATAACTATGAATTATCGTTACTCTGACAAAGAGATTTTTTTATTTTACTAAATTAAAAGGTATATGAATTTAAGTCAAACATTTTATGTATCACATGTAAATACATACAATACATTCTTCTACGAAAGAAATAGAAGCCAATTAGTGTAACTGTCAATTGAATAAAAGTTTCGTTGTAGGTGGTAGCACATCATTTAGCATGTTGGAACAATAATGATATATTCATTTAAACTTCAATAGTTACTTCACTACACACGATGAGTCTCGACCGTGTACCAAATTAACTTTCATTATTCTAGTAAAAAATTCCTCTTGCATGAATATATATAAATACGAATAAATATATGTAAACATGTATAAATATTCCTAAACATATATCTTAAAAAAAACCTCTATATAAGAAAAAAATATCCGGCAACTTCATAAAAAAGATTTCGAAAAGTACATTTCTTTTAATAAAAAGCTGATACGAAATAAATATAATCAGCAAAGCATTCCATAACGCAAGACACATAAAGCTCATAACAATATATATATATTGTTATGTATTAAGCTCGTATATGCATTAAGCTGACTTTTCATACGCAGCACATTGCGGCAGTAAAATGTCACGTAATTTAAATTGTTGAGAATTGATTGGAAGTGCCTCTCAAGTCACGAAAAATTCGAAAAATTCTCAATAAACATTTTGCTGCTGTAGCGTGCTGCGTAAGAAAAATCAGCTTTATAACAAGTAACAATTTCACTAATTACTTTCATCGATACTTTATTTAGCCACGTAAAGGTTTCATTTTTAACTAGAATGTATCTATATAAAAACATTCGTTAGCTTTTAGTATTATTTCTCTGTTAAAAGATAGAATTATCACTTCTCTTCTGAATATTTACTGCAAAAATCTGCACATAACAGTGTTTTTTATTGATAGTACACTCAATACACTTTAAAATCTTCGTATATAAATCGATGAAAAAAATGTATGTTTAAAATAAAAATACGAACGCGATTTAAACCACGACATAAATATTACAATAAAGTCAACTAAGAAGTACAACTGACGAGTTTAAGAGTCCTATCTGAAAAATAGGGGAATACTCTATCAATCTCAAGTTTCGTAATATTTGAATCAACAGTTAAAAATAATGACTAAAGGTACAAAAAAATATGTATCCCAACATGTGGTAAGATTTATGTAATTCATTTATGATTAATATTTTTTGAGTTTTGAATATCTTTGTATTATTTGAACAGTTCCGTCTAATGTTCCCATATCCACATTTGTTTTTTAACAATCATCTTCAATAATATTAAAGATAAGCACATTCCCTTCTCACAAGCTTTGAAACGTCATAATAGTGAGGTACATACTGAAGATAAACCTTACAAATGCGAAACGTGTGGCAAGATGTTTCAGTGCAAATGGGATTTATGTCGTCATTTGATAATTCATACAGATGAAAAACTTTATAAATGTGAGTTTTGTGAAAAAGGATTTAAATGAGTAGAAAAATTATAAAAATATTAAATAATCATGTTACTTAAAATAATATTGTAGTTAACAAATGATAAATATTTTGCAGTCAAAAATTAAATTTAAACACAAAAAGACAATTGATTTCAGTGACGATTGTGACGTTTGTGAGAATGGTTTCGATAATGAACAGGATATCATTAATCATTTAGAAACGAAGCATTCTGACATGAATAAAAGATCGTATAAATGTGAGACACGTGCATTTGCATTTAAACGTTTAGTACACCTTAAGCAGCATACAAAAATATGGGCGTGAAACCATATGTTTGCGAGGTATGTTCTACAAAATTATTGTTACTATTATTTCTCATTTGATTGTGTTTATTTTTACATTTTTGTTATTATAAATGTGCTGTATTTTAGATTTGCAGTAAAGCGTTTAGTCATAAATTTTCACTAACCAGACACAGATATACACGTAGCAATAGAAAGCCGTTTGAATGTTCGATATGTAACAGAGGCTTCACGGAAAAAAAATATTTTCTTGCAAACGTAGTGCAAGAAAAAATATTTTCATGCAAAAGTAGGTCATTCACGATATAATGTTTAATTCATTAGCAGATTCACATTTATCTTTCTATTTTTGTTATATGTTCATAACATATTATAATAGACTAATGTACCACAATACATTTGATATATAAAAAAATTATTTTTTTTTAGGGTCACATGAGTGATACTGTATTAAAGGACTAACCGCGACTGACAACAGAATAGCCGATCAAGTAAAATTATGACTACTCTTAATAATAATAACGAGCCGATGATGAAAGAAATTGAGGATAAAGATGTAATTTTTTTACGAGATATAATACCATATAAGCATATTGATGGTTTTATTTATAAATATTATACCATTTTTCTAGGAGATACAATAAAACACTGTCAGACACAGGAACACTGACGTGTAAAGCTCACAATGTGTGTTCAAAAGACAAAACCGACCAGTAATTTTTTTAATAACTTTAATTATTTTTGTGTTTGTTGGATTTAAGATAGTACACTGGCGAATTAAAATCAGAATTTCTTGAAATTGATATAATTGGTATTGTACTAGAAGAAATTGTTATGCTTGTGCAATTGGAAAGAAATTGAGATTTCAGTACTGAGATCATTTATCATGATCAACCACTCAAAAACTCTCGAAATTCACATGTATTTTTAACGATTTTTTAAAATTAAAATCTGCCATATTGGATGCGCTGATTTGAATTATTTATTTTTTATATCAAAATCAAGATTAGAAACGCAAAAAAACTCTCTAAAAATCGACTTTCATGCGTTTTAAAATTTAAGTTTGTCATATTAAGTTATTTCGAAATTTTTAATTCTGACATTAGAATCGTATTAGCGACTCAAAAAATTTATCATGGTATTGTAAACGTCCTAGCGACTGGACATGTACCTATTTCCGAATATTAACACAAAATTTAGTATTATATTATTCTCAAATTTTTTAAATACTATATTGTAATTTAATATCATATTATAATTGCTAAACATAATTTCAATATTTTAATAAGAACAAGAACATTTGATAAATTAATAATAATTAATACGTCCGGATATGTGTACATCCTATATAATGTATATCTTAATATAGCTTTTTTGTAATAACATCCCATTGGCCACATTTTGATATTCCGAAAAATAGTGCAAAAATTAAAAGGATCACAAAAGATCAAACTTTCGAATGTTTGCAATATAACAAAAATACAGTGTAAGACAGTGTATTAATTACCCTGTGCTAATTGCAATAACCAGTTTTTATAATGTCTCTATTAATTATGTACATTATATTATGTTTCATTTAATAAATGTATCTTGAAAAGTCACAAATTTCAAAACTGTATTAAAGAGGATGAATTAATTTATACAAAGGTTTTTTTACAGTTATTATTATTTTTATGTATTATTATTATTATGTATGACTTATGTATACTATTGTGAATCAATAAACAAGATTTATATAATATTAAGACAATTGATATTAGAACAAATAAGATTTATATTAAGGCAATTTATATTAGTATTTTGTTCTTGTTTCAATAATCGAATCACCGCCATAATATTCCTAGAGTTCTGCGAAAAAACATCTTGCTTTAAATAAAGATTGATGTACTATTCCTGAGAGGAAGAACTCCGTTCCCTTACAAATTGATTGTCTACAGTACCGTTTGTCTATGTCAGATTTGTCACATACACTCACACACGCTCCCACGCACGCACGCACGCACGCACGCACAACAGTTTGTTTGCGCACAAATTTATTATCTACATGCACTATTCTTTGCATTAAAAACGCAAATTCCTTATTTTAAAAAAAGAAATTCCATATTTTGAAATAAATTATTTTCTTACATAATTTTAGTGTCTTATATAATTTTAGTTCGTAAGCAATCGATCAGTACGCAATAATACCTGTATGCAAAACAAACTTTTGCTTCTTAATGTTATTTGTACACAAATGTGCTTGCAGGCAATACAACGTGTAAGTAAATATGATTAAATTGTCTCTGCAATTATTATTTAACGCAAAAATGCTTTAAGGTAATCGATCTGTAGTAAATAATATTATGTGTACAGTAATGCAGTTTGTACCCAATATGTGTGAATAGGTCTTTTTCATTTAATTTTACATTTATGCGCAATAGTGCATGTAGACAATGGAGATGTAGGTAATAATTATTGTGTGCAAACAATCGAACTGTCGGCAAATCTAATGTAGGCAAGCATTGCTAATAATTTCTAGCCAAATAATTTCTAGAGAAAGAGAGCTGCGAAATTTATAAATTAGATTTTAAACGGAGAAACAACAAATATAATTTTAGGTGTTCAACCTTCTCTTCATCATATTATGTAACTTAATTGTGCAACATCAAAGTTGACTTTCATTTAAATATTAAACAATAACTTTGAATATTAAAGTATGTTTTTACCACTGAGAGACATTTATACAATACTTTGTATCAATTTCTTTTAAATCGACGCCTAACAATTAGTGATACATGTGTCACATCCGGTAAAATGCTTTTATGCAATAATATATATATATATATATATATATATAT
>NW_017304472.1:470072-476858 GCF_001594115.1 Trachymyrmex septentrionalis | reverse complement strand
TGTTGAAATATAATATACATTTGACTGTATTCAAATTAAAGGAAAACAAAACAATGAGTTTCGCGTAGAATAAGTAACAGCATTAACGTGTGTATGAGGGGAACACATACATGTAAGTCACCACTCGTGTAGTATATGAGTATCACGTGATCGCCATGAGTTGCCGAAACGGCCGACTAAGCGTCTGTAGGTTTTATAAGAGAGTCGTCGCCGACTGCACATGTAGCGCACAGTGATGTAATTGATAAGATTAGTGATAAATTTATTTCATTAAAATATATTAAATAAAATCATCTCTGCAAAACCTCATTTTTCCCAAGAATAATTATCCACAAGTAATTTTTTATACGTTTCTCTACATTGATTTTGTTACAATAAAACAGTGCAAAAATTATTCTTGTAATTATTTTTTATATTTGTTCCCTATTTTACTATATTTGTTATACTAAACAATAATTTGGAAATAGTTTCAAATAACCCCCGCTTGCAATTAACTTGAAATTTTGCATGTAAATTCTACTCGATGCGAGAAATAAAGTACACAGTCTCAATTTCGAGAAATATAATAAAATTTTTATTTTACTTTTTATTTAGGTAGATCTTGCTTCACATGGTGATGGAACTTATGCGTCTCTTGACAGTGGAGAAGTGGGGTGAAAGCAAGACACTATAATATGAGTATTCGTATCCGTCATTTTTAGCCTTTTCTCACTCTCTTGCTCCTTTCCTCAATCCCTTGCTCTCTCTCCACTAAACTAAGAAATCCGTATTACAAATGAAATTAACTAAGATTTTTTATAATTCAAAGAACTGGAAAGGATATGAATAGGAGTCAAGCGCAGAAGACGTCGCGCAAATAATATGTATATCTATGAAGTATGAAACTTCTTTATTCATTAAAACGCGCTTACATGTTTCGGTTCACTTTTCAGCCCTCCTCAGAGAACAAAAATTGACATACATAAACAGTGAATAAAAATTATCCTATCATGGCGAATACCCCTACCCTGAGAATTTAAATGCCAAAAAGAGTAAATAAAATGAAAAAAGAGAAAAGGAAGATGAACGAAAAAAAGAAATAATGGAAATATCGAAATAGAAAATATGAAAAACTAATTTATCAAAAACTTTAAGATTATAATTAATCATCTCGAAAATAAGGATGATTAAATATTTCAACAAAACCATCTTTTTAAGGTACGATTTAAAAAAATGACAATAAAATAAAAAGAAATATTACTTTAAAATATGACACTCACAGTAATTAGATATATAACACATATGATACAATTGGATATTGAATTGAATAAAGACTCGTACGAGTCGTGTCCCAATAAGACAAACTGACACAAAAGCATTCGTCACGCTGCCCATCCTTCGGAGCACATGAATCATTTATCAGTCTCGATTTCCGATCTAAACCAAAATTGTCCGATTGACGATTCAATCTACATCCACTTAGCCGCTAAATGTCTGCGCTCTTATCGGGCCGCGCAGGACGGCGACAGTCATATGGTGTGTCTTATCGCAGCTGGATTCTCATTTTATGAGTTACGGCAATCGTAAATACGAGAAGAAACATGCGCTCAATCGGCGGAAAGCCGCACGACGCTTATCGTGAAAGAATCGTTTAATCAAGCGCGCATCCAATTCAATTCACGGAACGAGAATTCGCCGAGGTAAAAAAATTATCTCGTGTCACAAAGAAGACGATTTTATCTCATCTTATAAAGATATATACCTGACTTTTATTCGAACCGGAACTGTTAATACGGTAAATTTGAACCGTCAAGTAAGTTAGGCTTGAATGATAATAATTATTTATAAATATTGGGTCGTCCGGAAAGTCCGTGCGGAAAATACGCACGGACTTTCCGGACAACCTTAAGTTATCCGGAAAGGTCCGTGCGGAAAATACGCACGAACTTTCCGGACGACCCAATAAAAATAAGAGAACTGTTTGTGTAAAGTATATATCTCATTCCTAAGATTTTTAATATATCGCATTACCAATTCTAGTACATATTTACAGATACTACCAATCAATTTTAACGATTATGAAATAATTTTTTTTGTCTTCTAGATACGATTGAATTCCTGAATCGAAACCAGATCTCTGATTAGTCAAAGAAACCGCTATTAATTTGTACGAGCTACACCTGAGCTACAGAGCCGTATTATTCTTGCGTTATGATTATATTTTGCCGTAATCAATTTCATCCAAGTCTGCGATATACGGAATACGGCGGAAATAGTGATTTCGCATTCATGATCAGCGTCGATGGCCAATTTCAGATCTCGATGGTTTTGCGTGCGGCGTTATCGTGTAAGACTAGTTTCTCTGCCACCGCGGTGGTATGGTAATCTTTAAACCGAGAAAACCGGCTGACGAAAATGAAATACGGGTGAGAGACGAAGGCACGAACTTAATTTAGGTTGTTACGGTCAAGCCCGCCGTACTCACGCTTGCCAAAAGTGCACTGGTTGGTCTCAGGCGATAAGTCATCCCGACAATAAGCCGTCCTGTGTGGCGGCGGGACGCAAAACGACGGAAGTGCAGTTGTCCGCAGGCAAGTCCGAATTAAGGTTTCAGAAGAAAAATGCATTGGTACGTGACCGTTACCGCCGGAAGGAAAAGAATTTCGCGGCGGAGAGCACGGAATTTCATTTTTATGGCGAACCGTGTTGTAAAGGACTTTGTCCCGAAGACATCATTGCTCTAAAGCGAATTTAAATGTTTTTAAACAGCATTCAAAATATATCTGGACTGAAAGAGTGGCAAATAAATTGTTAAAATATTTTTCACGGCGCATTATCTTTAAATAATTAAGCTCTATTGAAATAAATCAACAAATAAAAAATGCCAAGCACTAGATATACTGAATTTGTTATATTGATTTGTTGTACTGAAGACGACTCTAATCAAACGGTTGAACCGTTTATACTTCGTATAATGCCGTATTAAATAAATTTAATATACGAGTTTAATATTGACCAATGGAAAAAACGAATGGAACGGTGTGTGGCGAGGGGAGGGGAGTACATTGAAGGGGAGCATTCAATTGTAGAATAATTTTTAAAATAAAACTCTTTTTCATAAGCAGTCTCGTTATTTAATAGCCAGACCTCGTATACCTCATTATTTAGTGTTTGGCTCTTATAGGCAATTTTTATTCGTTAGTTTTTTTTTTAATTATAATAGATACGAGCTTTAAAAATACAAGTTAAATAAAAGGAGTGTTCAGAATACCCTAAAAAATTTTTACTTAAAAGCTTGTATTTTTTGTAATTTTTTACTAACATATTAGATTACAGTTAAATTTAACATTAGTTTTAATTGTGAGAGGAATTTAGAAATAATAAATTTTAAAATCTACTTCTAAGCATTTAATAATATCTTTTTCTTTCCTTTTCTAGAACAAAATGTTAAAGAAAAATACATCAGAATGCTGTGGCCATCCCATTCTACCCATATAAACGCGTTAAGTATTAAAATAAAAAACTGTTACCATTACTTGGCAAAAATGTAAGAAATTTAGAGAACTTTAGAAAAGATCATAAATTGCAGAGCAACTTCTGTAATTTTAATATTGTAGAATAATTCAATTTTACAAGATTTTTAAAAATTAACCATCTTTTCGAAAACAAATGATTTTTTGCGTGCCAGATTGCCATCACATCATCTTTACATTCGTCGCGTTTCAATCTTGACGGAAGTAATGAAACTTCAAAGATACTTTATAAGGAACCGGAGGGCTGGTTCAAAGGTGTGGTCAGTCCTGACAGATAGCCAAGCGTTGGTCTTAAATCCAAAGCCAAGTGGTGAATAGAGCCCAGATCTTTCACATCCTGCGAACCAAAACGAAAGAACGTGCCACGGGAAGATTTTTATCTGGTGTTTGCGAGAACGCCTTAAACCTCTGATGCACTTTGAGGGTTAATATGTACACAAAGTATCTATAATTTTTTTATCGCGTGTCAATTTAGGAATACTGACGTACTGAGATTTTAATTTTATTATTGATAATGCATATTAATGAATGAGCGATTGAAAATTTGATACGTTCATGTTTATGTGAAGCTGAATAGTTTGTCCATTTAACGACAGAGATATGCAGTGCGAAACTGTAAATTAATCTAGGAAGCTTGTGAGAATAATCTTTAATTGTAAGTTTATTTGATAATCAATTATTTTTATTTGTTAATTGAATTAATATTAATTTTGATGAATATGCTTTATATATTATTAATTCTTTTTGCGAATAAATGTATAGGATATCCCATTGAAAGTTGTTGAAATTAATTATCTATCATTTTTTGACGTAGTTAGAAAGTAGAAAACGTAAAATATCTTTTAATAGAAGATATTTTTGGCAATTTGATCTATATACTTATACAAACATTTTTATTATTTAAAAAATATTTCTAATTATTTTCTAATTCATATGTAATTAAAACTGCTAAATATTCTCTATTACAAGATATTTTATAAAAATAACAGCTGATTAGAGTTCATGAAAAGATTGGCATATTTTTTTCATGAAATATTTTATAGTTATATTTATTATCAAGAAATATTAAATATCAAATATTAACATCTTTTTAGCAGCTTTTCTATGTAGCAAGATTTTTAACTAAACGGGCCTCTATTTAACTCGAAGAACATAATATTGCGCTTGCATAATTTGTGTACGAAACTCTCAATTAATGCCCGAAGCCCGAATGTGCATTTAGATATTAGTTAAGAATATTCCACGTTTGTAAAGCTGCTGCAACAAAGTGATTGATCAGTTGCGAATGCGGTGTTTATGCCTCGCGGTCTCCGCTAACAATTACGGGTTTGAAGGATCGTGCCGATAGGTAAGCAAGGTAAGAAATTCGTCCTTCCTCGAAGGAAGAAGATCCTCCCCGAGGATGACGAGAGGAATGATAGTGTTGGAGCTATTGTCCAGTGAGAGAATCGAAGAAGCGTCGGTAGAATGAACCGAAGATGAAGTGAAGGAGGTGGTGAAAGAACTTGGTGGAGGGGGGGGGGTATTACCCCCGTGGCATAGTATACCAGGTGTAGAAGTATGAAACCGGAATTTCCCTATATATGGCACTAGCTATCAGTTTAGGGACCGCAAGACCGCATCTGCAGCGCCATCATCTCTCTCTAATAGCTGACGAAGATTTCCAACACACAACAACCCAAGTTCCATACACCGGTATATTTTTTTATAACCTTAAACATGTCGAGTTTTGTGCCTACAAACTACGATTTGCGGACAGCATTGTTTTCTGTTATCATTTGAAGAAAACTGCTGCAGAATCGCATCGAATGCTTGTCGAAGCTTACGGTGAACATGCTCTTGGTAAAATACAGTGTTTCGAGTGGTTCAAAAAATTCAAAAGTGGTGCTTTTGACATGAGAAACGAAGAGCGTGGGAAACCACCGAAAAAGTTCACAGATAACGAATTGCAAGCCTTATTGGATGAAGATGATACTCAAACTCAACAAGAACTCGCGGATCAATTGAATGTGACGCAGAAAGCCATCTCCATTCGTTTGAAAGCTATGGGAAAGATTCAGAAAGTGGGAAAATGGGTTCCGCATGAACTGAATGAAAGACAGCAAGAAAATCGAAAAACCTCTTGTGAAATGCTGCTCGACAGATACAAAAGAAAGTCATTTCTCCATCGAATCGTGACAGGTGATGAAAAATGGATATATTTTGAGAATCCTAAGCGTCGTAAATCATGGGTGAATCCTGGCGAACCATCGACATCCACTGCAAGACCAAATCGCTTTGGAAAGAAGACAATGCTCTGTGTTTGGTGGGATCAGAAGGGTGTAATCTATTATGAGCTGCTAAAACCTGGTGAAACCGTTAACACTAATTGCTACCAACAGCAAATGATCGATTTAAATAGAGCATTACGTGAAAAACGACCGGAATATGGAAAAAGGTAACACAAAGTCATTTTGCTTCATGATAATGCTCACACACAGCAAAACGGGTCAAGGAAACGATCGAGGCGTTCAATTGGGAAATATTAGCGCATGCGGCTTATTCTCCAGACTTGGCTCCGTCCGATTATCATCTATTCGCATCACTGGGACACGCTCTCGCTGAACAACAATTCGTATGAAAATGTACGAAAATGGCTCGATAACTGATTCGCTTCAAAAGAAGAACTGTTTTTTTTGGCGTGGCATTCATAAACTGCCGGAGAGGTGGGAAAAATGTATAAATAGCAATAGAGATTATTTTGAATAAAATATTTTTTATTATTTTTAACAACAGACGGTGTAATTTTTACAAAAAAATCCGGTTTCATACTTCTACACCTGGTAAATCGCTATGGACAGACAGCATGTTCGACTAATTACAGATCCTTGATTACCGATGGGCGCGACCGCGGCCACCTAATAAAGAAAAAATAAATTAATAAATATCCTCTAATATCGTGGCCGACCGATCTCACCTATGATCTTGGATAAAAAAAAGAAGTGTTTATTAATTTATTGTGATCGAGACGTGATAAAAACAGATAGATACGTCTTCGGATTAAAGGATTCGAAAATGTTCCTCGCATTGCGGCTGGAACCGGATCTTCGTAAACCCTTCTCTTCTGTCTATGTTAATGCGACTTCATCATATCATCACATACCGAAAATTTTTTCCTCCTTCTTACATTAATCGAGAATCGTGTCCCCATGCATTATTAAATCTACGTTCCATATTCAGCATTTTTACTGCACTTAATAGAATTTTTCCTAAAATATAAAATTATATATATATA
>NW_017304472.1:464826-469972 GCF_001594115.1 Trachymyrmex septentrionalis | reverse complement strand
TATATGCATATCCTTTTCGAGAATTTAATCTAAAATAGAATCTCAAAACGCAAAGTAATTTCACATTATACTTCAAAAGGCCAAAATATCTTCCACGCGGAGTACATAAATTATCTTGTCTAGTAGAAAGGTTAATTAAGCACACAAGATTTATCTCCGATTTCTCGACCGCCACATCTCAATTTACCTAAGTTTCGAATTAGCAAATAGACTAACTTTCCTAGTAATCTTCTACGCCGAAGGTTAAAGAAACCATTAAGGAAATCGTCCACGAGAATTGGACTGCCGCACGTATCAAATAGGCGGCGATAATGCGGTGGAAAAGAGAGAGGTTGTTGACTCGAAGGAGGAGAAAAGGAGAAATAGCAGAACACGGTGAACTTCCGCGTGGGCTTATCTTGGGCCCGTAAAATGGCGGTGACAAAGACGTTTGTCCGTTGTGGCGACCTCGGAAGGATTTATATTCACGGCGGTGAAGATTCAACCGGAGTTACCCGACATGGCAGCCGAGACCCCCTAATGAACTGTGGCGAAACTGGACCCCGGATGCGTCAGCAGGGGCGTTTTCACAGGCAATTAATGCGGCCTTAAAGGGGCTGCGCGAAACGCCCCCGCAAAACGAACTAGAGCTATCTCGATTAAATCGAATCCGTGATTTCTGCACATCCGTTGTCATGAATCAACACTCTCATGGAAAAAATAGATTAGGTGATTCATCACAGCTATAGCTTGCTGGGCGAATTCAACGTCTTTAACTAAGAAGATTTGATGGTACAACAAAGAAATTATATCTGTAAGTAATTATCTAATGCTAATTCAGTTAATTCTTTGCTACAATTGTTAATGTTAACAAGTAAAAATTATTAATGTAACAAGTTTTCTTCATTACAGCAGCAAAGAACGCGCACATTTTAGCTAGCATGTTTTGTTAAAAATTTTGATGTACATATTGGATTGATTTTAAAAAGTTAGTGATTTTAAAAACTGTATTAACAAATTTACTGTGCTATTACAGTAAATATGATTACCTATAATCGCTAATTTTATTCAACTATACAACTTTGCTATTTTAATATAAAAAATTAACTGTCCGTATTTTATAGCTGTAAACAAGAAGCAATATTTGAAATACATATATTTAAAATACGTGTTTAAATAGATTTTTATGTTTTATATTTCGTATTTGAATACTTGTTTTAAGAATATTTTATTTTTGCATTTAAATACAATTTTTTTAGTATTTTGCTCACTCCTGGCTGGAGGTTTATTGAATAAGTGAAGTTTTTAATTGCTTAACAAATCTTTTTTCTATGATCTACATTCATAATTTATCTATAGCCATAACGGCAATAAATGCAACACCTTTCTCAGAAAACTTAATTTAATAATTAGTAAAAGTAATATCACATTTTTACACTTATTTCTATACGATGGAAATTTAAATCAAATTAGAAGAATTCCATATTTATATTTTTTATATTTTCCATTTAAGATATGTGCAAATGTCAAATTAAAACAGATATTTTATTCTATAAAAAGTAAAATCCAAAACTTAATGCCACAGTAATTAACATTTATAATTACAAGACAGTTATATTTTTACTTGTTTTACTCACCAGATTTGCGCCATTAATTTGCCCAATAACTTTAACCGGAGTATCTTCATGGAGCTGAAAAAAATGAAACACAACATTTAGCAACGGCGAATAGCTACAACACTTAGACAGGATGTAACGCGCAATTCATTATATGTAAAACCTTAACGACTTTATTAGGACACGATCGTTAGTGTTTAATTACATTATCGCAGAAGTATTATTAGATTGCTGTGAAATGAAATGTGATTCGATTCTTTAATAAGCGGATCGGGGAATAGTAATCGGCGCGCTGGTGGCGCAGCGTATCTCAAAGGCACCGATATCGAATCGTTAGCAGATCGGAAACGCTTATGTTCTTGTAATGATTGAGCGAATATCGAAGTCGTTGCGGATGAAAAGCGCAGAAAGTGCTATTAATAGTCGAGGCTGCAACAAATTTCTTATGGGCGATGTAAATCGATTATTATAAAACTTTCATTAACAAAAATTCTTGACGCGAGCTTTCTAATAAAGAAACTTAAAAAAATTAAAGATCTTGTTTTCTAAAAGTTTTCAAGGTCTCTGAATTTGAATTTGAATTCAGAATTTTAAAATTTTAATTAAAAAAACAATAATCTGATCGTAAAATTCAATTTTAAGAAGTTCTTGGTATCGTCGAGTTTAAATGTAACCTGAAAATGTCAAATTTTAAAAGGGCAACAACTTCCAATGAAGAAGGATCTATAATGGCACTGAGTTTTTAATCAGAGTTTGGAAATCAATTCGGTAACTAAGTATTTGCGATGCATATAAACTTTAAATAAAGCAAAACTGAAATCTTAACATTAATCTGCAATTAAATATTCCCTAAAACCGAATTATATAATAACCGGATTATTTTATTTCTGTTTGCCATGTTGGACTTATCATTTCGAATTTTTTATTTTCTACAATCAACCTTTACAAATAAAACATTACCAAAAAATTATCCTATAAATCAAATTTCATAAAAATTGAACGAGCAATTTACAAAATGAAAGAGGATGTCGCGTCAACAAAAAGCTACAAATTTTATAAATGTATTTTATTCTTAAATTTTTAACATTAAATGACAATCACAATTTCTATCATCATTAATTAAGATCTCTTAATTCAATTTAAAATTGCGATCGGAAAAGCATTGTAATCTTTTTACATCTATATATTCTTAAATTAATAAAAAATATTTAATATTTAATCTGCAGTTTTACTTTAAAAATTTTCTTTGAATTGTTTTGATATGTATGTTTAATGTATGTAGTTTGTATTGTTCGATACATTTGCTGTATCTCTAGCATTTATGAAACAGGCGTTCATTTTCGCGGTAGCGAAATCAATCGAGATTTGCGCGAGATTGACTAGCGACATGGCCAAACATCGTGGTACATTCACTGTCAGTCCATCGGCCGCGCATAAAAATGTCAGCCGCGAGAGCAGCCGTATAACAATCGAATATTGAAAAGAAATCTCGGACCCGCATTCCGCGACCAAAGCAGAGAAGAATCGCGAGAGGAAAGCAATCTACCGAGAACGATCTGCGTACGCCTTCTGTATTAATCCTCAATTATCGCGGTTAAATTTGGGTAACGTTTATTGCTCTCAAGATCTTATCCTTCGAATTGAAGTCAGATGCCATTTGCAGAGACTTTATAATGTACATAATGTAGTATATAAATATTTTGTGATATAATGTAGTTACAAGAAAATATAATAGAAGACATAAGAAGGCATAGAAGATGTAAGAAAATTTGAAGTTATTGAAGAGAAAGAAAAGTAGGTCAAACAAGAAGAAATAAAAATTTATTTCAATTTTTTTTTCAATTTAAAGTATTATTTAGTAATACTTCAAAAATTGAAAAAAAACTGTAAATTTGCTTACCACTAGGTTAAGATAAAGTAGCCACCCAGTAAAGTAACGCAAGAAAGCCTGCGGATGGAAATCATCGAAGGCCAAATAAAATTCTTCCCTCATTAGGCACATCGCAGACAAGGCTATTTGACGCAACGTTTAAGACAGTTGCGATGAGTAATGAAGGGGAATAAAGGCGCTAGCACATTTGCCACGCAGCACGCGTGATGCCTCCATAACAATGGGACCTTCGCGCAAGACGCGTGGGTGCACCACCGTGCCTTTATTTCGCGGAGACAGCGCGAAATCCCTTGTTTACAGTCACGTGGCGTGGGACAAGTGTGTTTCCGCGCCTTGCGGGATTCATACATCGGCTTTTGTCTACGGTATTTTCTTCCTTCTTACTACCTCCGGATATCGTCAAGTTAAATACGATATTGAAAAGCATAAAATCTATGATTTTTAATACTAAATATTACAAATAAACAAGTATTAAATATACTATTCAACATCAAAGGAGCAATGGCAACCAGTTAAAGTACCTTCCATTTAATGATACAAGTCGACACAAGTATCGTTCAATCTTTGCTCATGAAATGCAAAGAAAGATAGAACAATATTTGTATCGATTTGTGCCATTAAATGAAAGACACTCCTATAATCTCTTGAATTAAACAATATTTTGTTATTTTTAACACAGAAATAAATTGATTTATATTTTGACACAAAGATGTTATATTCACTTTTCAAATTTCAATTAAATAAAAGTTTTAATGTTAAAATTAAAAATCAATTCAGTAATGCGATAAAGGTATTGAAAAATAACTCTGAATTTCTTTTTGAAAGCCTAAAGAATTAAAAAAAAAAGATTTAAATAGAAGAAGGACGCAGATTGCAGACGAAAGAAATAAAAATATGATTGCAGACAGAAGATTAAAACATTCTTAATAAATTGTAATTCATATGTTATGTGTACTAACTTATTTTAAAGAAAAATTTGAAGATGTAAAATTTATTGGAAAATTTAATATCTCAAAATACGAAAAAATTATTGTCAACTGTAATATAATTTTAAAAAATACAGCGAAAGTATATATATATATCATATATATATATCTCCATTAATAATAATTATATTAGGTTGTTCGGAAAGTAATATCGTTTTTTCCCAACAGAGGACTTATTGTATTTTTTCACAGCCAACTTCACACTTAAGCCGCATAATCATTATATATTTTGACAGCTGATATAGCAAGACTTGCTTGTGAAAAAAGTTCGATTGATTCTACGCAGTAGTTTTTGCTTGGTGCCCTATCAAATATGAAAGTGAAAAGCAGCATTTTCGGCATATTTTACTTTTTTACTATCGAAAAGGTAAAAATGCTGTTCAAGCAAGAAAAAAATTATCCGATGTGGAGAAGATGTATTGACAGAACGCCAGTGCCAAAACTGGTTTGCAAAATTTCGATCCGGCAATTTTGATGTTGAAGATGCACCACGTTCTGGAAGGCCAGTTCAAGCTGATGAAGACACAATAAAGGCATTAATTGATGCAAACCGGCGAATAACAACTCGTGAGATCGCTGAGAGATTAAATTTATCGAATTCGATCGTTCATGATCATTTGAAACGCGTCTGATTGAAAATCGTCTTTCATTTTCATAAGAAAAAACGAAATTAT
>NW_017304472.1:458784-464257 GCF_001594115.1 Trachymyrmex septentrionalis | reverse complement strand
TATAATAGCCACTAAACTCTTACTTATCCACAATTTTATTTGCAACTGAATAATGGAAATTATTATGTTGCAGACATATTACAAGTTTGGTAATTTTTTCCAAAGATTTACGTCATAATTCTTTCGTCCTTTCTTTCACCTGTCGCCAATAAGACACCAGAATGACGAAAGTCGACGATCCAAAACCGGAAATCACCCTTCCGCGCTCGACACTTGCTTAAATCACTCAGGGTGACTTCGGTTTAGCGCAAAATTTACTGCCACGTCGTACAAACCGCGTTCGGGCACGTTCGAAATGCAAACGTTTACATTTACAGAGGATACAGCTTGCCATCCCGAACATTTGTCGTAGCTTCCATACGAAACTTCGGCCGATCTTAAAACCTGTTCATCACGTGGATCAGAATTTCAACTGACACACAATTCATAAACTGATATATTAAAATCTTATTCGTACAAAATAGAAATAAGTTTTCAATAATTTATTTTTAAATAAACAAAATCTTTTTTCAAAATAATTTTATTATAGTAAAACGTTTTTTTTTACTTTTAATTTTAAACAATATGATTGGAAACGAGACCGTTTATATTAAAACTTAAAATAACGAAGCGCCTTACCGGTCCGAGTGTTAAGATGTTGAACTACTATATAATATACATTCATTTAAATTGAATTAATTTTCAGAAATAAATAAGTTTATTACAGTTTTTTAAGATTTGAGAAATTTTTGGGAGATTATTTGTTTCAGATTGATTGTGTGAATTGTGTGATAATCTCATCGGCTCGCAATTTATTTCTGAAAATTAATTCAATTTAAATGAATGTATATTATATAGTAGTTCAACATCTTAACATTCGGACCGGTAAGGCGCTTCATTATTTCAAGTTTTAATTTTAATCTCAAATAAATAGATATCATTTTGGTACTTGCATTTATGTTTTTGTTTTTTATTTTAGTAAAAATGAAATCATTAAATGTCTGAACAAATTTTTGTAAAAGTTTTTCAGTTTATAAAATTATTTACAAAGAAGTGAAATTTTTATTCGCAAAATGTAATATTAGTTAAATTTGTTTTATATCAGCATTAGTAACAATAATACTAAGCACTATTTCTTCGCTGTTATTCTATAATGCAAAAATTTAAGCAGATTACATAGGCAACTGCAGAGAAACGATGCGCATCTTAACTCTAGGCATAAAATACGTGATTTCTATGCAAGAAATTTGCATTTATCGCATATTAGACGTAAACGTTAGACAAGAGAATTTCTATATGAGCAATAGCACGCCAAGCCGCCATGGAGCAAATTTGACAAGCGTTCGACTGGGAAAGACTATAAATCATTAGTGAGATATAATATTCTTTTCCGTAACTGATTTCTCACTGTCTTTAAAAAACTTTATATCAATACCTCCTATGCTGAAAATCAACCCCGTATATGAATAAAAAAATGTATCTGAATAAAAAAAATGTTGCTATATTTTTATCGCATTTTTTTATTTTAATAGTTAAAACATCAATAATCAAAATTATTACAATAATTTTATAATATAATTCAAAGCAAGGTTCATCTTTTCGCTACCTATATTATAAAACACAATGAGCTATGCAATGAAGATGCAGTTTTTGTCATACAATTTTCTTTAGCACGAAGCCCGTCTAATAATGAAAAGTTGTGACAAAGATATATAGCTCTGTACGAGTTTAATGATTCAATAATGCAGCTAAAAAGATGAGGTCCGTCGAATTCTCAGGACTCTTAATCGTGTATCGTCGTGGTGGATATTTATAGCGTACTACGAGAATTACGAGAGGATTAATTCGACAGGTATGATCGACTCGACAACAAAGTGATTGAGCGTAGAGTTAAGTTATACATTCAACCCGTACAGATTAAAACCGAAAAATCCAAATAAATCCTGTTCGCCTCGACGCTGACGGGACCGCGGTGAAATCGATTCGGGATTTGCCCCGCTTGCTCGTAGGCAGGCTTAATATGTTTACCGACGCCAGTGATCACTGTCATCCATTCGTCACATCCAGACGGTGCGATGAGTGCGTCCTGCACACCGGGAACTCATAGAACTAATATCAATGCCTTCCGAAAGACATTTAGAAAATAAACGTTTGAGACAAATAGAAGATGAAACCGAAAATGACGCAAGATGAGAACGTGTTTTTTTTACAAAAAACTCTATTTTTTTCTCAGCAAAAAATGAAATTTTAATAAGAAATAAATAAATTGTATAAAATGAATGCTAAAAATTTTCTTTTTATTTAAGAATGCTATAATTATTGAATGATAAAATATTGCTATCAATAATATTTTGTGCACAAAAGAATTTTACAAGACTACTCTTAATTATTATAATATAAGTTTTTTATACATACTTTAAATGTCAAAATATTTACAATCTAAACTCTTATTAACACAAATAACATTATTAATTTAAAAAGAAAAAAATAAACACACTGTCAAATTTAATCTTGAAATGATTTAGAATATAATATATGTTAGTTCAATTGATGTATATAAAGGGTGTCCCAAAATTAACGCAAGATTTGAATTTGCCGCCATTTGTGCAGTAAAGTGTTGGCAACCCAAAAAAAAAACAATTTAACAGTTGACAGTTTAGGGTTAGTGAAAATGGAGCGTTAGACACGATAGAACAACGTGTGTTCATTATTGAACAATATTTCAAAAATAATGAAAGTTTGGCGGCAAAGCGATGAAGCACATTTTCACCTTGATGGCTTTGTTAATCACCAAAATTGCCGCTTTTGGGGTACGGAGAACCCACATGTGATTGTCGAAAAACAAATGCATCCACAACGTGTCACTGTTTGGTGTGGATTTTGGGCTGGAGGCATCATTGGACCATACTTTTTTGAAAATGAGGCTGGTCAAGCAGTGACTGTTACTGGTGCTCGATATCGCTACATGATAACACAGTTCTTTCTGCCGAAATTGGATGATATTGATGTGGCCAATATGTGGTTTCAACAAGACGGTGCCACATGCCATACAGCTCGTGAAACAATTCAGTTACTGCATGAGACGTTTCCAGGTCGTGTACTCTCTCGTTTAGGTGATCAGAATTGGCCCCCTAGATCGTGTGATTTAACACCATTAGATTTCTTTTTATGGGGTTATTTGAAATCACAGGTCTATGTCAACAAGCCCACAACCACCCGTGCATTAAAGGAGGAGATTCAACGCTGCATCAACGAAATTCAGCCACATTTATGCAAAATGGTCATGGAAAATTTCGACAAACGAGTGCGTATGTGCATGCAAAGCCGTGGAGGCCATTTGCCCGATGTGTTATTCCACAAATAACCCTATCCTATGTACTTTATGATTCAATAAAAAAATAACAATCAAAAGACTAAAAACTGTGTTTTCTATTTAATTCAAATCTTGCGTTAATTTTGGGACACCCTTTATATCCTATTTCTGCAATATTTGCCATGTCCTGTGCAAGAGCCACTGTCTTTCATTATAGTCCTTTTTGGAGACTCGCTTTCAAATAATATTTTATTAGTATCATTAGAACACGCGTAAAATTTCTTACAATACTGCATCTTTCATTCTATCTTGTATGGTTTTCAAACACGAGAAATTAAATTCCACCGCGTCCGTCTGGTAGCGATTTCGCATACTATTGCTTACGGATAAGCAATTCCCTTTATATTATGCTACTTGTTGATAAAGTGGACTGCAAAGTTCACGAAACATTCCAAGAATGTACATATCTGCACATAGAGAAAACCCGCGAAAAAATACAAATAATACAAAACTACTTGAAATCACTTATCAGGCTCTGTTATAATACTGACCACCAGAGAGTCCGAAGTTCAAACTGATAAATAACAGACAGAATTTTTAAAAGCTTGTCTCCACTTGTATCAACTTTTAACATCATATATTAGACCTTCTAATGATCATTAAAGGCATAACTTTGCGCCCAATGATCTCGCTCATTTGTATGTAAAACTTGCCTATCGATAGCATTCTAGAGTTAATCTCAAGCGTGTTTTATCTCGAAAGAATTTAAAAATAAATTTATACGACGACGTAAACTGTCGTCGAGACAAGATCGACTTCAAATTCGTTTAAGGATACTCATTTAAAGATTCCTATCATCGATTCTCACATCCCGCTCTTTGCTTTGTATATAGGCGACCTGTTCCCGTAGGTACGCGTGCATACATTCCTAATGCTTAGTCTCTCTTGGAGAGCGGAGCCACGAAGTGGTGGAGAGAAAGCGAGGGACTGAAAAAGACGAATGGTAGACAAATATGGGCAGGACGATTTCTATGTACACTTCTCATTATCAGGTACCCATGCACGGGGTAATGCGGGCACCCATGGCGCGGAGTAATGCGGGCTCGAGAAAAGGAGTGCGTTGCACTTAATGGATTCTCGAGATTGAATTTATCCCGGGCATTCTCGCGTTATATATGACTGAAATCAGCGCGCGCGCGCCTAATCCTGTAATTGATGAATACGAATATCGGCGCATGATATCGTCAATATTAATAACGTTAATCGTTGTGCGAGCGATCGTCGGTTAATAACGATGCCAGCGGCGTCAAAACGAGATGCGGTATGTTCGTGTCCGAGCGTCGATATGGCGGTTCAATAAAAGTAATGAAGATTGATCGCGTTACCGGCGATAACACGACGCGGCAAACCGATCTTATGGTTAATTGAACGTAATGCGGGATACGCACGACGTACGTATTCATATCAGCGATAATCGGATCGCTTTTAGTCCGGCAAGTGCTGCCGATGACGGTAACTGCAATTTCTTATGACACTGATAATAATGTCTTTTATGTAGTAAACGTATTTAAGTCAAAGAAACTTAATAAAACTTTGAAAATTACAAAATGAGAGAGAGAGAGAGAGAGAGAGAGAGAGAGAGACAGAAAATATAGAAGTAAGATAGAAAATACTATATCTATTACATTGTTGAATTCATAATGTGAAATTACGCCCAATTTGATAATTTTATTTCTATAGGTTATCACACTGCTTCTACTCAATATGTCATTAATTTATAACTGAAAACAATTTAACTCAAGAAATATATATTTTAAATTTGAAATATATTAAATAAAAACTGAAATTATTTACTAAATGTACGTTAATATAAACGTTGCTTACGTTGAAACTAATTACAGAAATGGACTGATTTACATTTTAACATACATGGATGTTATAAATATATACAAAATATTATTTAACGGATCGGATTACCATTATTCCTTTGGTGATATCTAATAACCCTAATTGATATTAGCAAAATCCGTAGGACTCATATTTTTTTCACTTACGCGCTAAACGTACACACAACTCACGTTGTGAAAAATTGTTTATAACAAATATTTTTGAAATCTTACGTTTTAAATTTATATAATTTTATTCTTTAGATTCTGACTGTCAGAATAAAAAAAAATGTTT
>NW_017304472.1:455238-458684 GCF_001594115.1 Trachymyrmex septentrionalis | reverse complement strand
CGTTGCTTACGAAACTAATTACATAAATGAGTTGATTTACATTTTAACATACATGGATATTAAAAATATATACAAAATATTGTTTAACTCAAAGGATTGGATTATCATTATTTCTTTGGTGATATCTAACAATGTAACCCTAATTGATATTAGTAAAATGGCCGGTGGGCTCATATTTTTTTTACTTACACGTTGTGAAAAATTGTTTATAACAAATATTTTAAAAATCTTACGTTTTAAATTTATATAATTTTATTCTTTAGATTTTGACCATCAAAATAAAAAAAATGTTTAATTACATTAAGTGTAGTAAAGATACATTAATTTAAAAGAAAATTATATTAATTTACAATTTTATCAGATACGCAAATATCAATTAAGAAACTTTCAGAGTAAATACTAATTAGAAATTATATTATTTAAGAATATATATTAATATACTTATGGATCATTTCTGTCGTTTTCTTCTTTTTCATCTTCTTTTCACTTTTTTCCTTTTATTTTTAAATATCAAGAGAATATAAAAGTACATTTTACTTTTTACTATTGTACAAAAATATTTTTTCTTAAAAAACGTTCGTTGTGGACGAAGCAAGTCTTTTGAAAGCAAACTCGTCATTCCGCGCGGTGACCACTGCCCGGGGCGTATCGGCTGGTGATCGAACGTAATATCCCACGTCGCAACGCGATTCCGCCCGTCTCATTATAACCAGCGTTGAGTTTGACACTCATTCTGGAAGTTTAATACGTATGATATGTATAAATGCGTATCATACCTAGAATACGTATCGAACTTGTGTGCGTGCGTGCGTGCGTGCGTGCGTGCAGACACTATTAATATGATATCAAATGTCATCAAAATGGCTCCAAAATGATTATTAAAAGTCTCTTCAATCAGATATAATTCAATTTTTAATGTTATCATGACCTGTTCTACTTGAAGAATCAATGTTAAACTTTTAGGCAAATCTTATGTTTTTTCCTTTAATTCACAATCTATCCTAAACTTGGATGCAATGTGTATTTTACGCAAATACCTCCTTGTCTTGATACAAGTGTTTATGCCTTTATAAATACAAGGTGTGGGAGAATAGTATTGTGAAGGGCACTTCAGTGCCATTGTACGAGAGAATTTAAATCAAGACCCGCGCGTTCGAAACGAACGCTTCCTTGTCCGTTCGGAACCAGTATCGAAACAATATTCGACAACCATCTACGCGTACCCCCGTGGAGAACGTCGCCCTTCTACGTCGGAATTTTTGCAATCGTTGCGCGCGTAGAAAGCATCCAAGAGGTATCCTGAAGCCCTTAATTTCTCTCGCGGTATGAAAGCATAAAATTAAACGTTCGAGAAGGTAAACAGCTTCTCGTAACTTGGAGAGCTTATTCCCACGCTCAAATATAAAACAATGCTATTAACGAAAATAAGTACATATTTTATGTATTGTACTTGTTTTTAGAAATAAATAGAAAAGTCATATTGTATAAGTCGCATCTACTTGACGCTTTACATTCATCATGTACTGTTAAATTTATAACATATATCTAATTGAAGTTATTTTTAATAATGTTTATTGATCATTACTGTTCCTACTCAATATGTTAATTTAATGAAACGATTTAACTAAAAAAAAATGTATTAAATTTGGTTCAAATTAGTTTATTATTTACTAAACATACATTTGATATAAAGTGGTTTATTTTGAAACCACAGAAATGGATTGATATACATTTTGATATAAATAGAGCTTAAAAATAACAAAATGTTATTTAACTCAAGGAATTAGATTGCCACTTATTTGATATCTAAATGCAAATAATACAATTTGCAGTGCTTACAAGCTGAACTCTTCTTAACCAGTCACTAAAATTATTATTATAGAGAATTATTTTCAGAAATGAAAGTTGAGCAGATATTTAGACAGAGCCTCTTTTGTTTAAAATTTACAATAATCTTATTAATATGTGGAATTCGTGTAAATATTGAATTTTGTAATAATTGTTAATTATTTATTTAACAGATTGAAGGACTTTTCCCATACAAAATAAATAACAATAAATAAAGGACAAAGTAAGAATCAAACACATTTTTTAAATTGTCAGTAAAATTGAAAAAATATAATAAAATAAAAAACTCAGTTTAAATACAAATAAATAAATAAATAAATTACAAGTTTCGGCTACCGGATTGAGCCCTCTTCAGACATTAACTTATCATAAAAATCGCTGTACAAAATTAATTATCGGAAATGTTAGCATATTCACTATAATCACAATTCGGGTGAGTCTTGATGTGTAATTGTTAATTAAACATTTAATAACAATTAACTTTTGAAAGGTCAAAAAACAATTTCTTTAAAATTAAACTTTTGTAATAAATTATATCAAACTATTTAATTGAACTATGTTTTACGTTTCAATCAAGTATTAAGGTTAGCGATAAAGGCATTACGAGGATCAAGTACTGCGGACCAACGAGTAGCATCCCGTACGATGAAAACATTCAAGCTCAAGCGCGCTCGTGATCGCCTCGTAAGTTTCCCGAGAGCGGCAAATACGATCGCATCCGTGAAGAATTTCTGGATAGGTGAATCCCCGGGATTCAGTGTTGGTTCGCGCGATGAAACTTACGGAGATGAATCTTGTCAAAGAGAGCGAAAATAGTAATGGATGAAAAAAGGGATTATTTTTGTATTAATTAATCGATTCTTCCTTCTCCGTTTGTTCTGTTTCAATACAGAAAGAAAAAGAGATTTATGAAAATAAGATTCAATATAAAGAAGGAAAATTAATAAAACTTTAGGAAATAAGACATATTTTTATGGATAATGTTTGTCATGCATTAAAAGAATAAATTATTATATAAAATTCACTGATCTCCATAAAGCAACAGGTTGCTTATTCTATCCGTGTACATATATCCTCATAAATTCATAAATTTATAAATCCATAGATTGCCAGATCCACGGATACATAAATCTGTAGATTGCTAGTTTTATAGATGATTTATAAGTTCATAGATTGCTACATCCGTAAATGTGCCTCGGTTGTTGGATCTATAAATCCGTAAGTCAATAAATTCACATTCTTTCAAGTCACATTTAAGCATGAAGACCTGACGTTTGAAGAATGACGCACAGCTTATTACTTCTTCTCCCTCTCTCTATATTGCATTTTCCATCGCTAGAATTAAATAACTTTTAATTTGAATAATTTTGCTAAATTAAGCTTTGCAAATAAATGAAATAAATGTTCATTCTTCAACAAACTTTTAACAAAATTCTAATTTACATCTTCCTGCAAGATATAGTATATAATCAACAATGTGAATAGGGATAAAACAAAAATAACTGTCTTGTTAACAAAATGCTTTTTAAATAATACATTGATAAAAGCAAACCAGCAACATTTCGATATATTCATATATATAATGTTACGTCCAGACC
>NW_017304472.1:449793-455138 GCF_001594115.1 Trachymyrmex septentrionalis | reverse complement strand
TATAATATATAGATCACTTCTGCTTATCATCGTACATGTGTTTTGCGCAAGATTGGCCAATTTTCTCCTCAGATTAGATGTTTTCTCCGGTAGTATCGAAGTATCCCTATAAGTATTCCTAATCCTCGGCGAATCGAAGGGTGATGATCGAGAAATTCCGTATGTAAAGTGGTGTCGTGCCCACTTGATCGTGGTATAAAACGGGTGGGCGCGTGTCTTTCACCCGGCTCGTAAATCGCTCGTGGGTGGAGACGCTCGAGAGGAAAGGGAGAATAAAAGGATATAAAAAGACTATTTGCGGTGGGTGTATGGCGGGATAGGGAACATAGGGGAAAGCCAGAAGAGAAAATTTTCCGATGGGAATCTCGGTGCTAAACGTTGAGCATACAGCTGAACGTCATAACTCCCGCGGTCTTTTACAGTGAAGTCAGATAACGGAGCACATAAGTCACTTCTCACTTTCTTCCTCGCGTTTTCCGTCTCGTCGTGCCATCCTTCGCGATATCTTCGTTGCCGTCTAGGCCCTTTGCTTCGGAAAATTATAATCTAACGCTCGCGCTCGACAAAAGCGCTTCTCACCTTCCTGGTTGTAAAATCGACACTTGCGTACTCTGGGCATCGCTTCAGTTAACTCAATACCGAGACAATTTTCATAAAACGTCACATACGATGCGTGGAACGATTTTTTGCAAATTTCGTATGTAACTACAGATAGCATTGATGCGCCGTGATTTTAAATAAGTTGGCGAACAAAAAAGAATGTTTTAAATCAGTTTTCAATAATTATTACATTTTTGTGACTTAGAATTTTTCTCTGATGATAATACATGGAAAGTTTGTTAAAGTATTTAAAAATTTAGTTAAATGTAAATTTTGAATATCTATGAAAATAATTTTGTTAAGCTACTAAAATAATTATGTTAGCAATTTGAATATAATAAGAAATGATGTACACAATTTTCATGTTCTAGCAACCAGCTTCTACATTAATTAGTAGCTTAACAATATTATTTTCAGATCTATATTTTAAATAGTTGCACTAAAAAAAATTTTTAGTTAAAAATGGACAAATCAGAATTTTCTGGTTAAATTTATTAGAATTCTTGTTAAGATAATTAAAATTCTAGTTTACAATATTTTTGGTAAAATCTATTAGAATTCTTATTTTTATCAGAATAATTATATCAATCAAAATTCTAATTATCTCAATTAGAATTTTAATAGATTTAATCAGAAAATTCTGATTCGTCCATAAGAATTACTGTTTAATCCAATCAGACCATTTTTCTCAGTATGAGCAAAATCGTTCTTCTATGTACTTTTAAAGATGATTAGTGAATACTCAACTTCGTCCCCATGATCCCATCAACCACACGAGATCTAAGAGTTGAGGGTAACTACCTTTCGATTCAGTACGGACTGACTTGACTGTAGGAAAATCAGCGTCATTCTCTAAGTGATACGTCTAAAAGACTGTGTTCCGATAGGTAACCTTTGAAGGCGTCATTACGTGCGAACGACATCTCGCTTAAGTACCCCATTTATATCCCGGGGAACACAGTGACGGAACATGCAAAAATTTATAAGCTATAATATCGCTACCATGGTAGTAAAGCGTACCGATATATATCAGCACCGCGAAAATGATCATGCCGGTATACCGCGCATATCGTCCGATTTTCTTGCCGTCTTGGTAATCGTCATCTGTTGCTTTTCTATATAGAGCACAAAGAACCGTAGGAGTCTAATCCGTAAAGAATTATCATAGGCCTACGATTGCCAATTTGTACGTTACTTAAAAATTAAAATATTTGCCAAACTTACTACATGTGTATGTACGTATAAGATTTGAAGAAATAATATATTTTATAAGAAATAATATTTTATAGTTCCAGAAAGAAATAATATTTTATAAGAAATAATATTTTATAGTTTCACAATAATTTCTCTATATAAAAAAATGAAAAAATTATTTATATTAAACGTTTATATTATTGATTTTTATTGAATTAGATAGGATTTTATATCCGCTGGGTTTTATTTTCTTATGTAATAAAAGAATAACGTTTTTAAGTGTAATTTGTTTTACAAAAATGATATCAAGAAATGTAAAACATTCTGAATTACTTTCTGAATACATTAAAATATTTTTCAATAAAAATATTCAATCTGTATTTTTAAATATTTTTATAATTCCAAGTCTTATAATTGCAGATCTTAACAAACAAGATAGCTGCAATTCGCCTTATGATAATAAAGCTCGTAAGGCAATCTCGTTTGATTCCATATCGGGAAACAATGAATTCCAGCGGTAAATGTCATTTGGAGAGAGAATAGTTCTACGTTGTCTGCAAGTATCGAACGCGACGGAATAATTGCATGTTACTATTATCGTATGTTGCAGCAATGCTGCAGCGAGCTTATATAACTTCAGGTTCCACACCAATTTTTTTTAATATACAAATCAAATGTTCTGTAATTTAAAAAGCAATGTTATGCTCAGCAAAAAATGCTGCTAATATTATTTCTACACTTTTTACTTTATCTTTAAAATTAGAATTTTTTATGTTACCAAGACTTTGATTATGATCTTTTATTTGTTCTGTATGTGAGACTGATTGTGAATGTTTTATTAGATTTATTTTACAATATATGATGGTTTTTTTCACATATATTACAATAAGCTTTATTTTCTTCAGGATAAGGAGCCAATCATTCTCCTCGTTTAACCATGATCGACTAAAATATTTAATTTTTCATTTCTTAATAGCTCCTTCTATATATCACAGCCATATTTCTAATATATAAATTTAAATAATATCATACTTATCACCTACCTATCTACTTACTTATCCTAAATCATATCCTAATATATTGCTTAACCTACTCCTGGCGGGAACTCTGTGCCGCCACCGCCCTGCGTCTATATTATATTAATATTTTGCGTACATTGGTACATGCATTACTGGAATGTTACTGAATTTCCTAGTTCAGCGCGGCGTATGCACTAAAAAGTGAGCCCATCTGAGATCACTGCGCTATTCCGTAATTGTCTGTTTTTGTTTAATATTTTTACTCTTTTCGTTAATATTTTTGTTCTTTAATGATTAATCTCATAGTCAAAGTTCGGATCATCACGGATCTGCAGCTATATTATTCTGTAATTGTGCTGTCTCACCTGCCAGCAGGGGAAGGAAGACAACATCGAAAGGAAGAAAGAAGAAGTGACGCTACATTGAAAGGCCGTCCACGGAAGCCCGGACGCGAGAGTCATATGGTTTTGTATAATTACTTGTAATCTGCTACCTTAAAATCCTCTTACGTCGCGCATCTCTTGCAGAGTACGACCGGAGGCGAAAATTCCCAGCCACTCAAGGGACCGTATGGACGTCCGTCGGGGGCATATGGAAGAGCTGGAAAAGGAACTGTCAGGACATTCTCCGCCAGACCGGGAAGTTTTGGGGTCTCAGGCGGAAAAGCAGCCCTTGGGAGAAAATTATATTATGCGCTCTTCAGAGCAAGGATTTGCAGCTGCGAGAACCTGTGCAGTACGCGTGGACAGCGTGATAAGTAGGAGCCAATCGGCGTGACGGTCCTCTGAGGGGGAGGGGGAGGGACTAAACGGCCTGCGTGAATAAGGGGTTGCCGGGCCTCACTCCTGCTATGACTGGGACAACGTGTAAAGGATGTGCGAAGTCGAGCGTTTGGAGACTGCTGCTATGAGTGAGATTACCGAGGAGACAAGCGGAAGGAAAAGGACGAGGATGAGACAAGCGTCGCCACCGCTGCTGTAAAGCTCATCCGGGTTCGTAGCTTCGGGTGGATTGCGCGTGGAAAAGCTCACGTCGCGAAAAGAGGCCGGTTTAATGACCACCGTGTAGGATCGTGAACTTGCGAGACACGTGCTATTCTCCCAAGCCTTGGGATTTTTAGTTGTCGATTTTTGTAGTTAGAATCGTTAGAAGATTATTAGTCATCGAGTCGCGCTCGCCTCTCTTGCCATATGTTCATACGTTCATACATATACGTTCATACGTTCATACATACATACATACATATGTTCGAACATCCGTACGTACATACGTTCATACATACATACATACATATGTTCGAACATACGTACATACATACGTTCATACATACGTACATATATTACAAAGAAAGAAAAAAATAAATACGTAATAAATACGTTAATGTATTTTTATTTAAAAATTCTTTTGCAATCACTAGTTATATATTTTAAATACATTTTATAACGCGCAGTTCTTAACATGTCCGCATTGCATAGTATTAGCAACATCCAAATTAATTAAAGATTCCATGTCCTTGTAAACTGCATCCAAAGTCTCGATGTACATGCGTTCTCATTCATCGTTCAGAAGTTCCACAGTCACGTTCATATCCGTGCCAATGTTCGTTTCTCGCGTCCCTTGACGCATCATGATAGCATCATCTTCAAATAACAGCCGCCGTAATCAGGCGTTTCGCCTCGCTGTACGGGACCATCCCGTGCTCCTATCAATTCATGGTGATAAGCACTCAACCAGGAAGCGCAAAATCTGTCGAATCTTGTTAAAAATTTCCATGGCACGGGACTCGTAAAAATGTAATGCGTAAGAACGGTGCCCTGTTTCAGCATCGCTACTTCTTTCCACAATAATTTTTTGTTAACGATGAATTCTTGCAGATCTGAACGTTGGCACGGGCATGTTGTCAAGAAGACTATGGTCGATTGCGTATCGTAGATTTTATATCGTGTTGGAGGATGCACTTAGGTGATTTTGCGCACAACGTTGATCAATGGATTATACTGAACACGTGATCGTGTATGATGAGATAATAGACTGTTATATTTGGGTACGTTCTCCTTACATTCAAAGTCTAATCGCACGTCCAGTGTGCCACTATTGATCAATTCGTTTTGTCGAGAGCAATCGACGAACGGACCATTACGTAAAAAAATCATAAAAGTGAGACTCGGCTCGAGATATTCGTATCCGTAATAGCCTTGCAGAAATACGCATACGAGTACATGTACAGAATCGCACATCTGTTTTTATCGAAATCCAGATTCAAGTCGTCGTACGGATAACATTCCGAGTTCAGGTAGAGTTTCGCATTGGTTAATTTGCAGTCGAATCGACTTGTATCTTCGGACATGATATTTTTTCGACCTGTTTGCAAAGATGATGTAGCGCGGCTTCTTGAGCTGAATAACCATCTGAGCTGAATAGCCCACGAATGCTTACTCTGCAAGAACGGAAACTCGTACAGATTTCATCAGCGAAAAACCAGATATCGTCCGCTCTCCAAAGTGCGCAGCACCGCCAGTTTATTTATCTCGC
>NW_017304472.1:447955-449693 GCF_001594115.1 Trachymyrmex septentrionalis | reverse complement strand
ACCAAGTTACAGCCAGATCGGTCTATTTGTTTGTGTTTGGCATTCATTAATAATCATTCAATAATACATGTGGCATTCGCCACTATATTTTGAATAATTCGATCGGCGTTGTCACCGGATTTCGACAAGCAATTGTTGTCGTTGCGCGCTCGTATTAAAATCAACTCATGACGAGCGTTTGTAATCTTCGCAGAATCCCAGCAGTACATAGAGCGGTACACAGAAATTAAAATATTCGGCCGCAGTAGTCTGCGCTTCCCAGCATTCATTCCGCATAATCACGCTTCTCTCACCGCTGACGAGGCAGTCAATAGAGGGGGAATGTTTAGGAACGCCTACGGGTAAATGTAAAGAAGAGACAGACTAGTAGTGCGCGTCGTCCAGAGTGGCCATGCGCGAAATACCAGCTTTTTCCACTGTTTGACCAATCGCCGCCCTAGGTTTTAAACGCCGCGTGCGAATGTAATACTAAGTCTGAATGTGATTTTCTAGTATTTTAATTTCTAAATCTCAGATTTCTGATCCTAATTTTAAATTCTAAACATAATTTAATTTCTTATTATAAGTTCTAACTTATAAATTGTAACACTTTTAATTAACTAAAATCAATTAAATCTGTCCTCGTGTAAAATTAATCATTGAGGCACTAACTAGTGTACGAATTACTATTAAATATACATTCAATTAATCTCATTCGAGCATTTCATGGACATTTCCATTCTTTTGGCTAATTTATCCCAAAGCTAATAATAATATAACCGCTATCGAATATTAACAAAAGCAATCGCGTGTGCCTATTGGTGCAACCCAAATTAGGAGTTAAATTCGTTCATGGAGAGGTTTTAGCCCTCCCCTGACTTTCTTTCCACTGGCATTCAGGAATACCAAAGAACAGGCACCTCAAGGTTCTTTTTTCCATATTCTGGCATACGGAATTTGCCGCCAATGAATTGCATTTAGCATGTGTTCCACGTATCCGCGTTCGCGCGCATCCATCGACGCTCGAATCTTGGCGGTTAGTCCATACCCCACATGGTTACATAGTGCATGTTCCGCATCTTCGCTATTTTTCAGGATAGGAAAAGCGGTACCATCAAATGTCCTGAATGTTATACTTCCGTGTAGGAAAACGAAAAGAGAAGTTATCAAGAGATCTTACGGCATTACATTCATTTGGAACTGAATGTTTCGAATCTTGTAGTGCATGTTCTGTATTAATTGTCACTCGATATGCCGTCGCAAGTTGTCTCGACTGTCTCGAAGTATTAGAAAAATTCCTCGCTTATAGGGAGAGCAACCGTAGAATGATTCGGAATCCACTAAAATTGGAATATCTAGTGCTTGCCTTTAACCAATCGGTAACTTGGACAAATTTGACAACGACCCTCTTTGATACACGGAATCGCTAATTTCATATCACACCATAACCTCAGGTTAGTTCGAAACCGGGGAACCGGCCGAGCTTCACTGAGACATAATACTGTCACAGTACATACAGTAGCGCAACTCCCTGTCGACACCTTTGATGTTAGTGTTGGCCAAAATGGAGTGCGCATGCGTAAAAAAATAAGCATTACCATTGTTACCATCTAAACTTCTTTTTCTTTTCATCCTTTTTTCACTCTGTCAAAACTCACTAGATTTATTCGCGTCGCACTACACAAATGCGTTGGAGTGAGTAAGAGCTGTTATAGGTTGCATATTAGAGCATACAAACGGATAAACCTACTATTACAAT
>NW_017304472.1:412925-447675 GCF_001594115.1 Trachymyrmex septentrionalis | reverse complement strand
GTCGAAATTTTCCATGACCATTTTGCATAAATGTGGCTGAATTTCGTTGATGCAGCGTTGAATCTCCTCCTTTAATGCACGGGTGGTTGTGGGCTTGTTGACATAGACCTGTGATTTCAAATAACCCCATAAAAAGAAATCTAATGGTGTTAAATCACACGATCTAGGGGGCAATTTTGGCGATTAACAAAGCCATCAAGGTGAAAATGTGCTTCATCGCTTAGGATGATTTTGCTCGAAAAATCAGCATCCATTTGTTGATGTTCAATAATCCATTTTCACGCTCCATTTTCACTAACCCTGAACTGTCAGCTGTTAAATTGTTTTTTTTTTTGGGTTGCCAACACTTTACTGCACAAATGGCGGCAAATTCAAATCTTGCGTTAATTTTGGGACACCCTTTACTTTCCTCTAAATTTCTACTCTGAACCATGTATGCTTGAAAGACAAATGTTTAAGAGGAACATTGAAATGCTTATTTAAATAGAAATAGAAAGAGAGAGAGAGAGCAATAAAAAAGGAAGAAAAGAGACGGGGCAACTTACTTATTTCACGCATGCGCACTCCATTTTGGCCAACATAAAATCAGGAGAGTTGTGCTACTGTAGACAACACATTACGTTTTTCTATGTTCTCCCGGTTTTAAAGCTCATGGCACATACAAAAACGGCTGTAACACGTAAGCAGTAAGGAAATCAAAACATTGGATTCGCTACTGACCTTACGGTCTCTACCGTGATTGGGCAATTCGTTTACTGATTACGGCCTTACGTTTTTGTATGTGCCATGGGCTTTAAGCCGACAGTACATAAAAAAACGTAAGACAGTAAGACGTAATCAGTAAGGATATCGTAACATTGGATTCGCTACTGGCCTTACAGTCTCTATCGTGATTGGGCAATTCGCTTACTGATTACGTCTTACGGCCTTACGTTTTTGTATGTGCCATGGCTTTAGTTCATGATGCTTGATGCTCGACTTGACACTCTCATGCAATAGCACCTTCACAGTCATAACATTTTTTGACACTATGGTTTGGAGCAGAGAGAGACCTTATCCACAAATATATTATTATTATTATTGAATATTTTTGATATTGTTTTTTTCCAGTTTTATTTATTTGTATGTAATTGGTACATTCATCATGGCAACAGACGATTCTTGGAAAACGCCACATTTTCGTCAGAGTGTAGTCGCGAAAATGTAAGTTAATTATGTTGGTTAAGTTCATAAAGCAAAAACATTGTTTTATATCAATTGCTATTAAAGTTTAATTATCATTTAAAAAGTAATTTTTTCTAAGGTTATTAAATAAATTTACCTTTTACATGTATTGTTATTTACACATATATATATTTTTTACATGAAACACTTATATGTATAAGTCATTTCAATAGATTCATTTTAAATCAATTTGCTCTTTTCATTTTTCTTTTTTCTAATATTTATATTTATTTATTTATTTTTTTTATAAAATTTTGCTAAAATTGTTTTTTTATCGTGTCTCTATTTGATATATAATTGTAAACATTTTATTGATAATAGTGATGAAGCAATACAAGTATCTGGCATGCCTACGACAAAGAATAGCATTGAAATGGAGAATCATGTCTTTCAAAAAGCTAAATCTAAGGTATGTCTAGAATTATACTAAGAACATATTAATTCTATTCTTTACAGCTATGTTATGTTATACTTTTTGGATTTAAAGTAAAATATATATATTAATTGTTTTTTATTTTTATACAAGTGATATTGACAAGGAAAAGTTCCCAACTTGGAAATTTAAAAAATTATAAAACTGACAATACGTAGAGCATATCTTGACATATAATAAGCAACTTTTTTTGTTGCTCAATGAAGTATTTTAAAAAGAGTTCAATTTTTACTCAAAATGAGTGAAAGGAATAGCGTTTTTTATAGATTTTGATTTCCTGAATACAATAATGTTAATAAAAAGTTTGGAATTGATAAGGAATACTTTGAAAATTGAGTATGAACATAATACATTTAAGGAAATTTCAATATTCTTGTTTACTTTTCAAGGTGTTCCCCTATAAACTTTTTAATGATTTTATCATATTTAGAAGGTTAAAGTCTATTCTACAGTGCGCTTTTTGTTTCCTGTTTTTTGCTTTTTGCTATTTTTTTACATCTTTTTGCTTCTTATCCAGTTTTTTGTTTTATGTCGCCCGAGATAAAAGTTAACAAATTTCGAAAAAAATCAGAAATACATACCAAAAAATACAATTGTTGATAAAACGGTTGCAAAGGAGAAAAAAGCAAAATGTGAAAAACAAGAAACAGGAAACAAAGAGCACATTGTAGAATAGGTTAAAAATCTATAAAAACAGTTTCTTTTGCTTACATTCTTTTGAACAAAAGTCGGACTTTTTAAAATATTCTTTAAAAAAGGGCAGATTTTTGCCCAAAAAGATAGTAAAGTAAGTAAAAGAAATAGTGTTTTTTATAGATTTTGACTTGAATATAATAAAATTATTAAAAAGTTTGTGGCATTTGGAGAACATCTTGAAACGTAAACAAGAATATTGAAATTTCTTTAAATGTTTATGCTCAATTTTCAAGGATTCCGAACTTTTTATTAACATTATCGTATTCAAAAGGTCAAAATTTATAAAAAATGCTATTCCTTTTACTTACATTTTATGGGCAAAAATCTCTTTTTAACATCTTTCTTTATCCCAAAGGTATATAATTAATCCCTTAATATTGGTCCATTTTTATTTTATCTCAACAAAAGAAAACATGCGGAACAAAATTTCAGAGAAACAATTTATTTTTCGAAATAAGATTTATCGATTAGGAAACTTATTAATTGTTTAATTACATGAACAATTCAAATTATCGCAATACGTACGAAGAATAAATATATCATATTTTGTAATAAAATGCGGCAATAATAGTTTCCTTGAAGTGAGATCGTTCCGTTTTTTTTTATTTATTTTTTTATATATCAGAAGCACCTAATATGTATTATAAATTGTAAAGCTTCAGTTGTGAATATTAAGTGGAACACGTAAATGTATTATAAAAAAGCCACAAAAATATTAATATTGTGAATATATTGCTCCTGTTTTTTGTTTATGTATATTTTTTATTATTTTTTAGACAATGAATAAGTTTTTTAATCAGTAAATCTTCTTACTTATTAAAAAAAAAATTTTCTCTAAAGTTTTATTCTATCTCTTGTTGTTGAATAATAAAATAGAAACGATAAATGGGATGATCTTCAAAAGTTAATTTTACCTCTTTAGGGCTGTAGTCTGATTCACGCTCACAACGCTTAAAAATCAAATGTTAAACGAAGACAAATGATGCTCATGAGCGTTGTCAGCATGAATCCGATCATGGCCTTGGATAAATTCGAGCAATAAAAAAATTATTTATTACATGTCAGGACAATGTCTAAATCTTCTATGTGTTATAAATAAAAACAAATAAAGGGCGAAATAAGAGTCAGCGCATTAAATAGAACACATATAATAAAAGACATTAATCAGAGATACAAAAAAGTGAACAATGAAAACACGACGTATATTTATATATTAGGTTAAGTAAAAAGTCATCGCGTTTTTTTAAAAGACATCTATCAGTAAAAACCGCAATTACTTTCTTACCAACAATATAAATATATCTTAATAGAGTAAAGTTTCAGCTTTAAAAATCTCTTTTTTAAATTATACGATACGACAATTTTTAATGGAGTTATGAGCAATTAAAGTCAAAATAATTCTTTTATTTAATCCGCGATAACTCAGTAATCAAAAGTCGTAGGAATATTTAAAAAAACGATTTTGTAGGGAAAGTATCAAGCTTTCACGATAGGTAATCGAAAATTTTCTCAAATTCGTTTTGGACACGTTACAAATCCACAAAGTGAGAAGAAAATTTTTCGTCTTTTTCAACTCGTAGTTTTTGGTATGTAAAAATCATCGACTAATAAATTAATTTATAAATTAAATTAATATTTTCTTGCATCGTTTGAATTTAATATTATTGATAATAATTCAATTTATTTTTTATTTGATATAGATACTACGCACGTGTTATAAAATATTGACATAAGAGATGAAATTATTAATTCTTATGACCAGATCAATGATTTACAAATTTCTACAATGGTTTTCATACAATTCAGTTATAACTTTTTTTCCTTCCTACTTTGGCCCAATGTCTTGTAAACGCAACGGAGACTAGCAAGTTGCTTGATGGACATACAATGACATAAAATTTGAATTAGACACACTTATTGATATATCACATGGAAAAGAACACATTCATTACATTTGCGATTGGTTGTGGACGTTTTTGTACATCGATCGGTGGTTCTTCAGATTGAGCGTGTTTGTCTCTAAGCTCTTTCCAATGATTCAATTTATCTGTATATTCTGATATTTTCTCGTAATCCTCTAATTTATTATACACGTGTAAAAGTCCTCGATAATCGTATTCTAAATCACTATAACCTTCTCCAAATAACTTCAAGCCTGTCAATGCGAAATTTTTGAAGTGCAATGGCATTTCGTGTCAGAAAACTTAATTAAAATATATATACTTACTGATTGCGATACTACGACGGTAAAGCTTTTCGGCATCTCTGTATCGATTCATGTGAAAATTAGATAATGAAGCTAAATGCCCTATACTCAAGCCCACTTCGTAATTGTCAGGTCCTAATAATTCTTCTTTAATACCAATAGCTTTTAGGTGCATCATTTCCGCTTCCTAAAATATACGCATGCTAAAAAGAAACAAGAAAATAAAAAATATATACAGTGTGTAAATATATACAATAAATTACCTGAAATTTCCTCATACTCTGGTATAATCAACCCAGATTTCCGTAATGTTTTGCCGTTTGTACATTTCTTTCGCCGAATGCAGTTTTCGACATTTCTAAAGCAGATAAATGAAGACATTCGGACTTGAGTAAGAGATTTTGTTCCGATAATGGCGTGGATGCGTTATCTATAGCGATTTCTTCGAGAATAAGTGCCTTTATTCTTCTAGCGCTTGCGAGCATTAAATGATTCGGAGGTAAATGTCTTTCCATAATATCTATAGCTATTCCAGCGTGTTCACTGCAAAACAAAAGTAAATTGTACTGTCAATATACAATAAATCGAATATATTTCTAATTACCTTGCATCGTCAAATCTGCCGGAACTATATTCATGTACATAGAGAGCGTAAGCTAAGTCTTTGTGTGCCAAAGCAACATGAAGATTAGTTCTGCCGAAAATCGTTCTTCTAATATCTAACGCAGTCTAAAGTATAAGATAAAATATTTTACAATCGCCTTCACAAAAGATTACGAAGATTCATAAAGAGCTCTAAAGATAAATACCTTGTATATAGTTACACTATTGCTGATACTATCAAAGTTTAGTAAGAAAAATCCGTAATCGGTGAGAACGTCACTGTACTTTGGATGATCTGTATCGAATATTTCTCTCGCGAGATATACAGCTTCTTTGATCAATAAATCAGCTTTCTGAAACTCTCGTTTCACAACGCACGACTTTGCCGCTTGTCTCAAAACGTCGACAATAATTCCCGCGGGAAGCCACGGTCTTAATTGTTTTAATGCTTCTATACTCCATCTGGATGATAGGCAGTATTTAATTAAATGTTAGAAATAAAAAATATATATATATATAAAGTATTATTTAAAATTAGTATATTATTTAAGGAAATTAGTATGTTATCATTAAGGATCAATTTATAGTCTGATTCAATTTCAAGTCTCATCATATATCGCAGTATTTTTGAATCTTTTTTTAATTCGTGGTACATTAAATAGCAAGCCGAATATTTTTGAGATATTCCATTATAATTACGTTTCAATGCTCATAAATCTTATCAGATATTTTCAACATGACATTCAAAAATAAAAAGTTCAACAGTTATATTTTGTATTCTATTTTTTTAAAAGTAATTTTATTGCAATGGCATATCGTTAAGAATATTCGATAGATACTTCAAAATAATAACAAAATTGTAAAAAAGAATTATAGGTTATTCTAAATCGCATTAAAAAATAATATAATAAAAACTGTCTGGATCTTAGTTAAAATTATTTCAATAAGTAATATTTTTTAAATCTGTACTCTAATAGAAATGTTAAAAATTTTTAAATAAATGTCATAACAAAAATCTCAATTTTTTAAATACAAGTACTTTAGGTATTCTAGATTATTTAAGTAAAGTTACATTGTGATACAGAAATTGTCTAGTAAATAAATAAAATATTTTTTTTTAAATTTTTGTAATTAATCGGTAAATGCAATAGCATAAGTTATTCTGAGAGAATAAAGTATTTATTTAAAACATTTAGATTTTTTTATTATTTTTTAAATTTTAGTTTACAACAAAAATAATAAATAAAGTAAATATATTAAAAATATATTCAATAAAAACAGAATGTTATGGACACAACTTTTATATATATGTGTGTGTGTGTACTTTGTTCACAGTCTAAATATTAATATATGTGCTATTAATATATAGTTATCGAATATTCTTAAGCGCATGATACACAATTATTTTATTCTTGTTGTTCATCGAAACAAAGATAAAATAATATGCGCATCATGCGTTTTACAAAACGTAATCATTCTTTAAGCTGCTTTTTCATGCTGACACTCTGCGCTCATTTTCAGCGTCAAAACAGATCACATGATCAAAATTGGCGAATACCAAGCAATTTTGATCATGTGACTGGTTTTGACGAAAATGAGCGTAGTGTCAGTATGAAGAAGCAACCTTACTGTCTTTAAAATGTCTGCAGCACATCCATATGTTGAAAAACCCTGCTATATTAGTTTATAAAAAAAGAAGTCTGATTTCTGACGATTGTAACTTATTTCGGAAATAACAAATATTAGGAGTGCACCTATGAGCTTCATCGTATTCACTGCGTATGTAGAATAGTACACTGAACTCTGCAAAAAGGGCAGCGTGATTGCTATTATTGTACTGCTTGCTTTTTAACTTTTCTATCATTTCCATGGCAAGCTGATGAGTCTCCGTCGAAATCGCGGTATGCTGCTTGTGCATGTAACAGCCTGAAATGTATTGACAGGATATTATATTTAGCCTATTAAAAATTTAATTGATTCGACTGAGTGACTAATTGTAACACTCGATACTCTAAAAATCTGCAACTAAATGACTTACATATAGGTAAACAATTGCGCATGAAATTGGTGCAAAATATACGTGTCTTTTGATACTCGCAAATAATGAGCTACTAAAAGTAGATTCAAAAAGATCGCGGAATTGATTTATAACATAAAGTGTGGTTTATAACATAAATTTGTTCATATTGTTTGTACATGCGTATCAAGCATTTGTGAGATCGAATCTTCAATAATATGTTCGAAAATGAATTGAACTGAATTTGAAATTTTTGCGTCAAATTGAATCAATTTTTTATGTGAAAACGAATCGAATCAAATTTTCTTGAATTTATATTAAAATGAAGCAAATAAAAAAAAGCGAATTCAAAATTGAATCAGTGACTCGTCAGATCAGATTCATAAACGAATCAAATCCACTATGATTCGAATCAATTCAATATGAATTCGAACTATTTGCACATCTCTAGTTGTTTGCATTTTTTACACTCGGTATCTTCGCGAAATTTTTTTTCTTTAATGTCCGAATATTTATCTGAATAAATATATTCTGAAATTTATAAGTCAATTTCATAAGTCAACTTGCTCTATATTTTCATTACTTAATATAATAGGTATAATAATAATCGGAGAAAGCGTACCATTACAATTTTTTAATTCTGTTCATTTTTGTTAACATCTGAAGAGGGCTCAATCCGGCAGCCGAAACTTTTAATGGTACGCTTTCTCCGATTATTATTATATATTAGTATACGTCGTGTCTTCATTGTTCACTTTTGATAGAGTTCTAAAAATAAATGTACTCTGGTAGTGCTTCAAACAAAATAAGGAAGAGAGGTATTAGTGAAGCGTTCAACATTTTGTTATAGAACATTACATTTACGTTTACATATTTGAACAAATTCTTATAATTTCTTATTCTAATTATAATATAGGCTGTATTTTATCAAATCTCTGTATCTATACTTTACAGACAATTATGGTATACGTATACTGACGCTAAACAAAATATTGCAAATATTTTATTTCTTTAATTCTTACAATTTATAATGTAATACCTTTTTTTTTGGTATCTTTTTGATAGCTTTAAAGGGGAGCAAGCTTGGACGCTTTGATTAGCTACATGGCTATTATCATGTTGTCATGTTGAAATTCGAGTTTCAGAAATATTTAAATGTTTCCTTTCCTTCTTATCGATCTATTACATAAACATTAATTTTAAATATTAATTGTAGAAAATACTCTGGCGCTGCCAAGTTTCCGAAAAAAGTACCTTAGTAGTGCCAGGATCTGATTACACCACTACTTTAAATGTGAGTTAATAAGATTTAGCATAACGCGCGCGGTCTCGAACTTGTGCAGCTTGTAGGTAAAAACTCAATTAAATCTCACTTGTCAGAATGAAAAAGAATATGCATTCAACTGAGTTATGACAAAGAAGAATTCTCTGTCTTTTAATATAAATGGAAAGCAATTATTATAAATTAAACTTGTTAATTGAATAAGAGAAGTCCTATTTTTCGGTCAAAACAGATTTTAGCGTTTAAATATTTCGATGTGAATTTATACACATGTTTAATTCTGCAAACTTTGCGGCGAAATCTTTTTCATCATTGCGTTCGAAAACTAAAAAAGATTTCTGTGTGTGATTGCAGAATTGAATATAAATTTATGGGTTAATATTAAAAAATCTCTAACGTTATGAGTAGTCGAACTTGTTACTATCTGTACATATTGTTTGCGAAATTTTTATATTTTTATGTTCCTGTATGCAATAAATATTTGTTTTGTAAAATTGCGTTTTTTTTTAAGCAATGAAAATTAAAAATCGAAGTTCTCAAAGATACTTGTCATAGTTGTCTGTAAAGATATTCTAGAGTGATCTGGAGAAATAATATTTTATCTTCTCTTATATATATAAGGTAATCTTACTGTTAGATGAAGAAAATAAATTCGGAAAAATCTCGGGTAATCTCATGGAAAATATGACGTAATTTTAAATACTGTATGATAACCTTGGATAATATGAGGCAGTATTTGATGATCTGGAATAATTTGAGATAGTATTAGGTAATCTTAAGTAATCTGAGATAATTTAAAGTAATCCATATCAAGAGTAATTTTTATACACTATAACCGCTAATGATCAATCTCCCATCTGAGTTATCACAAAGATTATTATATATTACCTTAAACGCGTGCAAGCTGTTTAATATTACTAATATGTTTCTATCTTTTTACAGGAAGAATACTTGGGTTTTGTTGCCAGATTGATTCTTCATGTCAGAGAAATGAGTAATGTTCTATAAATATCTTATATTAAATATAATAATAATAAATTATATTAAAAATGTATGAGATTTATCATAAAAGTAATGACTATTTTTATTATGTTAACATTATAAATTAAACGTAGCAAATTAAATGTAGCTTATAAATTTTTTTAGTGAAACAAATATAATTTACTATGTTAAAGACTACATAATTTGTTAAACACAAACTAAATGATTGTGAAGTTAAAGTGTATTTGTCTCAGGAAGATAAAATCTACAGTACATGATGCTTTTTTCTTATTCATTCGCTGATTAACTGAATTTAGATGCTTGCTGTTGTATTGCTAATTTGACTTCACGCGAATTTTCATGCTGGTTGATCAGTTGGAATTTGTTTGACAAAAGACACTTAACAGAAGTATCTGAATAAATAAACATGAACTATAAACTACTATAGTACATGGTTGGAAAAGTGCAATTGCATTGGTTTTATTGTGAAGAGAATACTTTGATGTGACATGTTCTGGTCGACTATTACATTGAGCCAACACAAAATTATGTAAAAAATAGCATGAAAATCCAGGAGATCAGTCTGTAATGTAGTAATTAAGCTACACAGTTTCTGGCATAGCAGACTACATAATTTTCAGATCACCAGCACAATAACATTTAAGCAATCCAGTAAAAAAAAGCATCATGTAAAAAAAAAGCATCAACACAAATAGGTTTTAATGAATCATTAAATTATCAATGTTATTGCTAATCGTATTCTTTATTTAATATTTTTTCTTATAAAATTTCAAAGTGTAATTTCCTTTTTTAGTATTTCTTTTTTAAAAGTTTGATTATGTTGTGAGATCTCATATATATTATTTCAATGACATTCTATTCTTTTCGCAGATTCTAAAAAGAGTGCAACTGGTAATGCACCAGGTACTGCTGGTACTAATAATCAAGGCATGCCTGATCCAATTGGTGCTCTTCAGACATTAGCACGTCAGGGCACGGGAAATAATCAAATGATGAGCATGGGAGGTCCTAATCATCAGGGTATAATCTCGCAACCACCTACAAATACTGCAACTAATCGTAAGTATTATAATTTACAAAGAAATAACCAGTAGTTCTACTATTATAATAAATATACGTAGATTTTATTTTTAGCAAATGTGCTGCTTTGTTTAATCATTTGTTTTACTTTTCTTTCTATTTAAGGCTCCTAAGTACTCAGCCAAAAATTCTGCATTGATGGTGGTGGTCTGGCGAAACCGGTAGCCATACACATAAGCACGAGCCCATGTACATGTGCTCTCGGCGCACCGAAGGCGAACACATGTACATGAGCTCGTGCTCGGTTGTGTGTGTGTTACAGTGCCTCGCCATGATAAATGGCTGAACTTATAGGTGTAGAAAAGTAACGTTTGGCGATGAAATTTGTGTTGCTAATTCGTTATTATTTGCTTAATTGTGAAAATATGATTTGTCTTGTATTTATCAAAGTCGTAATTATCGATGAAAACTAAAGTTATCTTGGAATTTTATACACATGTAGAAGCGTATTTTTTACTCGTTTCAACAGTTGTCAGACCGTGTGCTTGTGCCCGAGTATAGACTCACTTTACGTGCCTTTTACGACTATTTACTGCCTGTCAAGGAAGGAAAGGACAGTTTTCGTCGATTTTTACAAATGTTTTAAAGCGATCTCGTCATTTAGATTTATCTAAATTGATTTTACTTACAAATAACATAATATAACATAAATTAACGTATTATTTCTCGCTTTTAATGTCACGATTCTAACATGACTGCGGCAACTACTCAGGAGCCTTAAACGAATGTCTAATTTTCTTTTGTGTTTTTTTAATTAAGTTGATCTGCAAATAATTATAACTCATACTTAAAATGATATCTTATAAATACTGAAATGATTACAATTTCAGTTAGTTTATAAGTGGAAGTCAGTATAATACATATTCATCATTGTATGTTTTTCTCGTTTAATCAGCGCAAAATTGCTGAAGCAATGAAAATTATTTGTGCCACTTATGGCAAGGGAATTTTGTCTGAAATTTTATGTCGCAAGAGTTTTAAAGATTTATATAATATAAATATGGTAATTTTAAACTGAAGCATTTTGAGAGCAGTCATAACAAATGAATTTGGATTATTTGATAGCGTTGATGCAGAAAAACTTGACTCAATTAAGAATAAAAATATAACTCACTATTAGAAATAGAATTCAATATAACAAACAGATTAATATATAATTTGACTTATATGAAACGAAGAAAATCCAAAAAGAAGGAAAATGGGTTAATAAACTGCGATGACGCCAATTGAATCATTCGTCTTCTATTGCTGAATTGACAAAAGTCCTTTTTATACAATTACCGAAGATAAAAAACTTATTACAATTCTAAACGTTAAAAGGTATAAATTTCGGCAAATTCTCTTTTAGCACGATTTCCACGCGAAGCAACTTCCCAAGCAGGGGAGTCGCTTTGGGTTAAAGTTTTAGATATATCAAAGTAGTGCATAGTAGGTCCTTTGTTTTGGAAGAGTAGCGCATAAGTAGGTCCTTTATTTTGGAAGTACTAACCATATTCCAATAATATCAATAATATTAAGCGCTTATTGTACTACAGACAACTAAATCGAAATGGAGGTCGAAATAACCAATAGGAAGGTTATCGACATTTCAACACAGATCAAAGGAACGCGCTACTTTAATACATCTAGAGCTTTAGCTTCGGGTGGAAGTTGTGCGCCCTCAAGCAGGGAGGGCGGAGGTGGGGTGGGAGTCACTTCGAGTGAAAGTCAGTACCCTTGCGCTACTGTATGTAACGCTTTCAAAAAAAACATTTTTTTTCGACCTCCTCCGACTTGTCACTATTTGAGTCATAACAAAGATTATTATTAATATTGCAGTCGAAAAATTCGAAAAAGGTCCTATTCTGCATAATTATCCGTAATTAACTTTATTCCAAGTTATTAATTAGTTCAATGTCAAAAAGCACTGCCGCGTTTCTCACAAGTGTTATGTCTGTTTCTTAAAAGGCGATTTGCTTATGTCGTAAATAAATGACTTACATCAAGTTTGCGCTTTTATTTTATCTGATTTTATATTTGTAAAAAAAATTTTTAATACGTAGCTTTATTTTATTAGAACCATATAAAACAAGATGACACACAATACTTCGATATCATTTTGAAGTTAAAGTTAGTAATAACACAGGCTCATAAAAAAAATTACCCTGTGCTGGGGTAAAGACGCAGCGATTCTTACATATGTATTTTGAGTCGCTGAATGCGAATCTGACAAAAATAGGACCATCCATGGCAAATTTTCAATTTAGAGTGAAAAAATGGGTCAAAAATGGGAAAATTGGTCATTTTTTCGCTTTAGATTGAAAATTTATCCTGGATAGTCCTATTTTCATGTCAGATTCGTATTGAGCGACTCAAATACATAAGAATAGCTGTATGTCTACCCCAGTACTTTCTTTTTGTGGGTCTGTGTAATTAACGTAGATAACTGACAAGGGAAGAGCGCAAAGTGATAATCGCAAATTGGAATGAATTATACGAGTATATTGTTGGAAAGGTTTTGCCGAGTAAAGTTCAGCTGTACAATACTTTGCTTAAATGGCGCCTCTAGAGGGTGCTATGTGCAATAGAAGTTATATAGTTTGGTAACTCTTGTGTCCCTATACACTCTTCTGGGTCAACTCCGATGACTTTGACATTGACGTATGTTGTCAAGGTCATGACCTCCAACATGTTTTAGCTATCGGTTGTTACTAATCGGTTGTTAAAAAGTTATTGACAAAATAAATTTTATAAATAGAATTTTTTAATTTTGTGTTTATTTTTATTTTATATTTTATTTTATGTTAAAACTAAAACTTGTCTTAAATTTGTTGACCCATTGCACAATGATGCTTTGAAATCTATCAATCCAATCAGTTTAGCATGGTACAGAGCCCACCGCCGAATAGTTTGGTCATGAACAAGAATTCCCTCCAAACGGGCCTGCATGATCTGTTCCAAACAATATTTAGTTACGGATTGCCATTTTTCTCGATGTGTACCCTGTTGCCCAAAATATTTCTTGCGTTTTTCGTTTTATTCCAGAATTCAAAATAAGAGAGCGAAAGAAAAAAAAAAACCTATTGGTAATGATAACGTTCGAAAAAACATTATATGGAAGTTTATCTATAATGGTCTTTTTATCGTTGGTAATACCAGGATCAAAGTTTCAATATCCAAAATAGCGGATCCAACATTGCGTCCAAAAAACATATTAAAAGTAAAAAATTAAAAATCAATAAAAAATAGGAAAATGAAGTGTAAAATCCTACCGTAGCCTCCCCGTGGTGCACTGTGGGGTCGTGATAATATTTTACCAGCAAATAATGGAGATTAGAGTATCCATAATGAAATATCAGCAATACTTGTTATTTACATATTTTTTGCTGCAGTTGATTGTCTTCCATACATTCCATTTGTGAAACTTATTTTATCAACTTTTTAACAAACAATGGCTAAAACATGAAGGTTATTCTAAATCATGACTTTGACAATATACGTTAATGTCAAGGTCATCGAAGTTGACACGCACGCACGCACGCACGCACGCACGCACGCACGCACGCACGCACGCAGAGTGTAGGAACACAAAAGTTTTACCAAACTGATAACTTCTATTGCATCTATAGCGCCATCTAGAGGCGCTATTCAAGCGAAGTATTGTACAACTGAACTTTACTCAGCAAGACCTTTCCAAAAATGTATAATTTATTCTAATTGGCGATTATCACTTTGCGCACTTCTCTTGTGAGTAAGTGAATGAGTGCATAAGAATTAGGAAGGGAGAGAGAGAGGAGGGGAAGGGTCAGGAGAGAGAGAAAGAGAGAGAGAGAGAGAGAGAGAGAGAGAGAGATTGATTGAGTGATTGATTGATTTTTCTTAGCTACAGTGTGATACAATCTAATATAATGCCTATTTATTAATTATCCAAACCGCCAGACTTAAGCATTCCATACATCTACATTGCATTATTCCTCTCTACTTCTCATACATGGCACTAGCGCTTTCTTAAAGTTTTTAAATCTTTTTTCTTTCTTATTTCATTAGGTAAATTGTTGTACATTTTAAATTACCATTATATAACAACATTCTCTGTTTCTCTCTAGTTTTACATTTTTTGATATGTATTGTATATTTCCCTCTATTATTTGTACTTCTTCCTCCCTTCTTACTCAAAAGAGAGAGACGGGAAGAGAGAGAGAGAGAGAGAGAGAGAGAGAGAGAGAGAGAGAGAAGGTTAGAGAGGAAGGAGAAGGGGGAGAGAGAGGGAATTCAACGTATAGTGTAGACGTGTGTACTGTCGTGTGATTGTTGAGTACCCGCTTCGGTGAGCGCGTCGCTCCTGCTTTTCTTCCGTACTCAACTTGTGATACGCTAACCGTTTCTCTTTATAACTTAAAAAGTAAGATTCTGTGTGAATTTATATACTACGTATGTAGTCCTTTTGAAACGCATGCTGAAATTATTTTTCGGTTTTAAAACGCTAATTCTACTAAACTACCGCAGTAATCACGAGTTAAAATTGACTAGCAATTTAACAATTTTTGATGTTTTTTCGCATCTTCGAAACGATCTCAATTATGCTGAGTGACATTAAAATCTGTAAGTAATTAATTCTTATTGCAAAAAATAATACCTCAACCGGGACCTGGATCTCTTTCCGTGCGAGCGTCTTAAGCCTTTACGAATATTTAGGCGACGTAAATAAACAATATAATACTCGTATATTATAGGACTGTATATGCGGGGGCGTTGCAACTCCCTTACGCTGGAAATTATTCGCGCCTCCCAAACGCGAAGTAAAAACAGATTAAAAAAAAAAAAAGATTCCGGCTTTTAGCGTTACTCCAGTTACTTTTAGCGGCGAGGACATACCAGGATAATGCTTCCGTTTTTGCTTTTTTGTTTTTTTTTTGTTTTTTTCTTTTTTCCTCTTTTTTTGCTTTTTTGTTTTTTTTTTAAATATATTTTTTATATTTTATATTTTTGATATATATATATATTACATATATATAGCGAGGGACATTTAAAACAGATCATCTGAATAATTCGCTTGTTTTTAACAATAGAATAAAAAGTGTACAACAAAAGTTGCTTGGTTTCGAGGGGCACATAATGTGATGTCAATAATTGTAGATGGAGGCGTAAAGGATAGGCAAAGGTTAAATTTGTTTTTTTTAATGAAATAATAATGAAATATGTTTTTTTACTTACATTCTGATATAGCATTTTAAGACAATGACCTATAATTGAAGATCATTCAAGATTACGCACAAGGTCAATAATAGAAAAGAATTGAATGTAATAAAAAATAAATTGTTTTAAGACTCTCTTCGAATAATTTCGTGTCTTCTCTTCTTGTTGGTATTCCGCTAATCGTTCAAGTGTATGTAAATATTTACATACCGTTTAAATTGGATCGCACATAGCAGTATCCATATTTACTGATCAGTTTGAATTCATCTATCGATCAAAGTGTGTGTCTTGCGAAATGCGTTATACGAAAGCGGAAAAAGTCGATATGATTTTCGTCTACGGTGAATGTTGCCAAATTATGAGAGAAGCAGTACGTTTGTATGCTGAAAGATTTCCCAATCGTGTTTATCTCTCATTCTCTGTTTTTCAAACATAGTACAAACTTTTCAAGAAACAGGAAGTGTGAATAATAAAAAACGCAAACAAATCAAGAAAGCAACTGACGACGGAAATTCAACGAACATTTTAGCCGTTGTAACACTAGATCCACATATCAGTACAAGACCGCTTGAACGTGAAAATGGTATTAGTCGACGAAGTGTTCTGCGAATATTCCATTCCAACAAATTTTATCTTTTCCATATCTCACTTCATTAAGACTTATATGGCAATGATTTTCAAAATCGTATACAATTCTGTGAATGGGCACTACAAAGACTACAAGAAGATGATATGTTTGTCACTTAAAATCTTACTTACTGACGAAGCTACATTTACAAACAATGGACAAGTAAATCTTCGCAACATGCACTATTGATAAAAAACCCACATTAGATGAGAGAAGTGGACAGGCAGAGACCTTGGTCTATAAATGTTTGAGCCGGAATTCTTAATGATAAAATAATTAGTCCTTATTTTATCGATGGACCATTAAATAATCGCAAGTATGCACAGATTTTAACAGAAATATTGCCACTATCATTTAGATCATTTAGATTAGAAGATCTTCCACTGAACGTACGACAATCAATGTGGTACCAGCAAGATGGATGTCCTGCTCATTCAGAAAATTTGGAAATCGTTGGATTGGTTGGTCAGGAAATAACAGTTGGGTCGCACGTTCCCCAGATTTAACAGCTGTGGATTTTTATTTGTGGGGAAAGTTAAAACAACAAGTACAGCAAAATGCCAATAACAAAAGAAGACACGAAGGAGTGTATAAGAAGAGCTTGCGTTGCGATTGATTCGAATGAAATTCGTCGTGCAGTGTCGACACGATTCAGAAAATGCGTCGATGTTCAGGGTCATCATTTTGAACACTTGTTGTAACGGTAAGTATGCAAATAAGTAAATTAGTGAAATATTCGAAATATTCGTACCTTCACAACAATTTATTTTCAGCTAACCTTGTTATGTTTAAATAAGCCTTCAATGTTTATTTACATATCGTGATATACTTGAACAATTATTGATTTGCCAACAAGAAGAAAAAACACAAAATTATTCGAAGAGTGCCTTGAAACAATTTATTTTCCATTACATTCAATTATTTTTTATTATTGACTTTGTGTGTAATCTTGAATGACCTTCAATTATAGGTCATTGTATTCGTCTTAAAATGCTCTATCAGCATGTAAGTAAAAAAACATATCATTCCATTTAAAAATACAGATTTGACTTTTGCCTATCCTTTACGCGTCCACCTACAAAACAATTATTGACATCACATTATATGCCCTTCGAAACAGTTTTGTTTGTCACTTTTTTTTTATTGTTAAAAACAAGCGTTATTCATGATCTGTTTTAAATGCCCCTGCCTGTATATATTTTATATCTTACCTTTTAATTAATATGAAGAAATAATAATAATAAAAGAAAAGAACAATAAAAGTGCCTTGAATTTTGAAAGAAAAATAAAAGAAAAATAAAAGAAACAATATTGATTTCTTTGTAATATGTCATACCAACAGAGCACAGACAATATAAATTTATAATTGCAATTTTTTCGGCGATACTATGAGCTGTATTCTTAACAATATTATCATTTGTACTTTCAAAAATCTCTAGGAGACTATTATCATCACAGTACGTACAGTAGCGCAACTCTCCTGATTTTATGTTGGCCAAAATGCGCATGCGTGAAATAAGTAAGTTGCCCCGTCTCTTTTCCTTCTTTTTTTATTGCTCTCTCTCCCTCCCTCCTCCTCTCCCTGTCTCTCTCTCTCTCTCTCTCTCTCTCTCTCTTTCTCTATTTAAATAAGCGTCTCAATGTTCCACTTAAACATTTGTCTTTCAAGCATACATGGTTTAGAGTGGAAATTTAGAGGGAAGTATTGTCTATTTGGTGAAATGTTGTGTGAGAAATCTCGAGAGATTGGTCTAATTTTTGTGAAAAAGTGATAAAGTGAAAAAATAACAAAAATAATAAGAAAACCGAGCAAGAAAGATTTCTTTTTATTTATTGTTTTTTTGGACGTATATGTATACATATATAAATTTTTTTGATATCAGCTTTCTCATAATATTTTCATAGATGTATAATTACATGATATTTCTTTACATAAATATACATTTTTTAAGTTAATTTAATATTTTCCCTAATTTTTCTATATTTTTTCTTTACTTTTCAATATATTTACAATTTATTTTTATTAATTTTCATAAGGTTTAAATTATTTCATTGCAATATATTTATTCGCATCTCATGCTCTAATATGCTCCAATATGTAATATGCTGCAATAGCACTTACTCACTTCAATGAATTCGTTGGATTGTGATGCGAATAAATCTAGTGAGTTTTGCGAGGAATTTTGATAGAATGAAAAAAGGATGAAAAGAGAAAAAAGTTTAAGTGGTAACCGTAGTAACGCTAAGAAACTCATTTATTTCACGCATGCGCATTCCATTTTGGCCAACACTAACATCAAAGGTGCCGACAGAGAGTTGCGCTACTGTATATACTGTGCTCATAAATAATTGAAAGCCTCAAAAAAATGTACAAAAAAACCTAAATAAGTTGAAGTCAAAGTTTTAAAATTTTTTTTATTTTCTTTTGAAAGAAGTGTTTGAAAGATTTATTATAGAGCAAGAAAGTTCCACAAATTTATAAAAACAAAAAATTTGTCAGAAAGATTGTCATTGTTGTAGATCCAGAGACACTGCTGGGTATCTTTACGCGAAGCGATGAGTTTTCAAAAATCTCGGATATTATATCTTAATAATGGCTGTGCCGATCAAATTCTATGCATGGTTAATCGATAGCTTGTATCCGAATTGTGTAATGAAAGTGCATTTATTTTTTTTCTATTTGCCCTACGAGTGGACATTGCTACAGACATAGGTATTGCTACAAGTTCCGAATTTTGTTCAAATTTTAAGAAACGTTATTGTCGTCTGCCTGGTCTATGGATTACATCTCGAACTTCAGTCGACAGATGACAATTTCAACCTTTTTACTTTACTTTTTAATAACTCTTTAACGATCGAAGGTCGACTGATGAAACTATCCGATGGTCATTTAGAGTCATGACCTTATCAATATGAAACAAGGAATCATTTTAATTTTTTTGATAACTTTGTAACGCTTGATGGGTTATTGCTATAAGCATCCGAAAGTTGTTCGGTTTCATGACCTTCATAGTGTGTGGGAGGGTCGAGGTCGTCGGAGATGAATTGTCTATTTTAATTTTAATATTTTTTTTAATAGACAACGGTCGACTGCTGAAAGTGCCCGATGGTCACTCAGAGACATGACCTTGATAATATATGTCAAGGTCATCGTCATCGGAGTTAAATTCTCTATTTCATTTTTAATAACTTTTTAACGTGTGATGAGTGATTGCTAAACCTTCTGAAGGTTGCAGGAAATGTAGCAGAAAAACAAGTATCGTATGCCGCAGGTCTATATTAAATATAAATTACAGTTTAAAAAAAGGAATAAAATTAAGTAAAAGTTTTTTACCGAAAAGAGTAATTCTAACTGTGACTTATGTCTGATAGCTCGGCTTTATGATTGCTTTGAATTTAATTTCATATGCTTTACGAATTATTTTATTGGTCAATACTTGTTATATTTCAAATTCTAAATAAAGTTCCCAAAGTTCAAATTTATATAGTTAAGAATCTTTTCATGGTTCTTATTTTATGAAATTGAAAAGGAACATTTTATACAAATATATTTATATAAAAAATGCAGAGATGTGAAGTAAATCCCGTAAATTTTATCGTTACAGTCGTTTATAAAAGCGACTTGATAACGACGTTATAGTTTTTTATGATTGCAACGATTACTGGCTACACTAATTTTGTGCTATGTTTGGAAAAGTCACTTTGAAAGATAATATTTTACTATTTCGCTTTTATTTATTGAAAAAGTTATTAGTAACACATGAGCAAAACGAGTAACGAATAAAAAGTTATGTGTTACAATTAACGAGTTATTTTCAGTAACGAGTGATCGTTATAACTCGTTGTAAGTAACGATTGAGTGACTTTCCAACACTGATGTTACAGTTGAAAATCTTCGTAAAAAATGTACTAAAGTAATTAATTTATATACTGTTTATATAGAAAGACATTAAAAACTACAAAAGCCATGATCATGATATTAGTATTGTACATAAATTTATCTTTGTAAAAAAGCTAAGAAGGCGGTACAAATATATATTCCGCGAGATAAAATTTTACTAAATTAAAAAATGATTTTATAAGGAAATATTAAACACTATAAAATACATGATATCAGTACAAAACTTACTTTTTTAAAAAAGGATAGAAAATTACACCAAGAGTGCGTATTCTTAGATTCTTCAGAAAAGAAAGTGTATCAAATTGATTAATTCATATACTATTCATAAGATTACAGTCGTTTATAAAAACGACTTAATAATGACGTTGCAGTTTTTTTATGATTGGAACGATAACTACACTAATTTTGTGCTAAGCTTGGAACAGTCATTTTGAAAAGTAACTCTTTATCATTAGACGTTTACTCACTGAAAAGCTTATTTGTAATGAGTAACGCGTTACAAGTAATGAGTAAAAAGTAACGCGTTACAAATAACGAGTGATCGTTACAACTCGTTATAAGTAACGATTGAGTTGAGACTTTCCAATCCTGATGTTATAGTTAAAAATCTTCATAAAAAAACTAAAGTAATTAATTTATATACTGTTTATATAAAAAGATATTAAAAATTACAAAAACCATGATATTAGTGTATAAATTTATTTTTTTGAAAGAGATAAGAATGCGGTACAAATATATCTGTGAAAAAGATTTTACTTGATTATAAAATGAATTTATAAGGGAACATTAAACACTACAAAATACGTGATATCAGTACAAAACTTATCTTTTTAAAAAAGAACAGAAAAAAGCATTAAAAATGCGTATTCTTCGGTTTTTCGAAAAAAAATGTGTATTAAATTAATTCATTTACTGTTTCTTAGAAGACGTTAAACTTTACGAAATGCATGAGGTATCAGTACATACATTTACTTTTTTAAAAAAGGTAAAAAAAAACGCTGTGAGTACGTGCTCTGCAAAAAAATTTTATGAACTTAAAATATATGATGAAACCTAAGTGATACGTATTTTTGATTCTATTAAAGTCTAATAAATAAAAATTTTACTTAATTTGAACATATCAGGCATATAAAAGATGTGATATCAATAATGGGCGCTAAATTTGCCACCAAGTTAAAATCGTATAAATAAAAATTATACTTAATTTGAATGATACGTATCAGATATATAAAAGATCTGATATCAATAATTGGCGCTACATTAAAAATTATAATGTAGCGTCAATTATTGATATCAGATCTTTTGTATACCTGATACGTACCGTTCAAATTAAGTATAATTTTTACTTATGGGATTTTAACTTAGTGGCAAATTTAGCGCCCATTATTGATATCACTTCTTTTATATGCCTGATACGTGTCGTTCAAATTAAGTAGAATTTTTATTTATGGGATTTTAATAGATAAATACGTATCACTTAGGTTTCATCCTATGTTTCAAGTTAATAAAATTCTTTTGGAAAGCACGTGCTGACAACAGTTTTTTTAACCTTTTTTTTAAAAAGGTAAATATATACTGATATCTCATGCATTTTGTAGTGTTTAATGTCTTCTTATAAATAGTATATGAATTAATCAGAGAGAGAGGGGGGGAGGGGGAGAGGAAGGAAGGAGGAGAGAGAGAGAGGGAGGGAGAGAGGGGGAGGGAGGGAGGGAGAGAGAGGGGGGAGAGAGAGAGAGAGAGAGTTCTTTTTTTATACAATTTTTTTCGAAATTATAATTACACGAATTCTATATTTAAGATTTTTATGTTTTCTTTAAGTTTTAAATCTTCTGTTTTTATGTTAATAATTAGTAAAAGAAAAAATAAACAACAATAAACACACGTATCATGAGTAAATTGATTATAATAAAATAATGAATACAAATTATATTTATTTATATTCTCTTTTTGATTTATTATGCATTGATTTCTATACATTCTTTTCTTCTATAATATTACAATATATCTTTAAATTTTGACTTCAATGTCCAAATACATAAATAGTTTTTATATATATAATTTTTTATACATATCTGAAAAATGTACACATATCCAAGTGATAACTAGTTCAAACTCTTTTGCACATTTTGTTAGTTTTGCAAAGTTTAAATCAACGACCTGCCCAACCAATAAATATGCCTGGTATACAAAACAAGATGCCAGGTATGGGTATGATGCCGTCACAAACTGGTGGTCCAATGAATCACTTGGGTCCCATTCAGAGTATGCAAAATAATCCTATGCTGACTCAAATGAATCAGATGGGACAAGGAAATATTCCTCCACAAATGAATCAAATGGTGCCTGGACAAATGGGACAATTAGGCGCTGGACAGATGCAACAAAATATGCAGGTATATTCTATGTACTTACGTTCTTTGTACATAAATAAGTTATATAAGAATATATAAAAAGGCCAAAATAAGGTAAAAGGATAAATCAGTGGCATTTTATTTTTATCATAATCTATTCATAGATTATTTTTATCATAGTCCCAGATGCAGACTCAACTACCAGGTCAAATGAATAATCAAATTACGGGACCAATAGGCAATATACAGACTAGTATATCGCAGCAAATGAATCAAATTGGTCCTGGACAATTAGGCCCTGGTCAGATGCAACAGCAGTTAAATCATATTCAAAGAAAAGTATATAATACACTTATCTTTTTAATAATTCTTATTACCAATATCATTAATAATAATATCTTCATTGGTTGATAATATTCTATCAATATAATTTCCACTTTCATTTTTAGCCAAGTGAAATGATGAATACTGGATTTCCTGGTCCACGTAACGTTACACCTAATCAATTCTTGAGACAGAGTCCATCTCCTTCAGCTCCAAGCCCAGCTGGATTGGGAGCACCGTCGAGGTAACATTCACGTTCTTTTTAAACATAATGTTTAGGATTGTGTGATAGAAATTTAAAAGCTATTTTTCACATATATCTGATACAATAACAAAACAATGTATTTTTATAGTAATCAAATGGTAGCCTCACCTGCTCTAGTGCCATCACCAAGTCCTCAGCATGCCATTATGACAGGACCAACTCGATCCGTGAATTCCGTAGGTACGTTCAGATAATTGAGAATTAATAAACATAGAAGGTCAATATAAATAAGAAAAAGAAAAAATAGAATTATTAAATATATTGAACTATATAACTATATAGGTATGGCACCATCTCCAAGCAGTTCATTAAATACTCCCGGAGGTGTAGGAGCTACACCAAGTCCTCAGCAAGAAGATCAGGCTTACAGAGACAAAGTTAGACAGTTGAGCAAATATATAGAACCATTACGAAGAATGATCGCCAAGATGAGCTGCGAAGGAAGTAAGAAAATAAAATTACATGATTAACATAAATAACAATAAAGTAAATGTATATTAGACTGACAAGAAAAAAAAATTTTTTTTAATCGGCCTTTCAGCTCAAAATCTTTCATTTTATGCTAAAAGAACACTCCTAAATTTTTATCAAAAAATATTAAAATTTAGAGATCGCTAGTGAATGATTTTTAAATCAAAATTTCAATTGTCCTTAATACATGTTTGATTTGATGCAAAAATGCTTAATCCGGATTTTAAATGTATGTAGATACACTTGTTCGAATAATTTACACATGATTTTAGAACTTTTTCGAAGAGATAACACATTTGACTGTTCAATCGTATGTGAATAATGTCGAGTTCTACATCAAGACTCATCCGAGCTGTGATTATAGTGAATATGCGAATATTTTCGATAATTAATTTTGTACAGCGATTTATGATAAGTTAATGTCTGAATAGAGCTCAATCCGGTAGCCAAAACTTTTTTCATTATGTAATTTTACCTCTCTGTATTTGTAATTTATTCTTTTTATTTGTGTGATAATTTAAAAAAATGTGTTTGATTCTTACTTTGCCTTTTATTTATTGTTATTTATTTAATTTTATTAATTTTGTAAGCCATTAACTTTAACTTAAATTAGTTTTAAAAAAACATTAACTTACTCAAACTTGTTAAAATCTGATTTTAAGCCATTTTTGCATCAAATCAAATATGTATTATGGAAAATCGAAACTTTAATTTAAGAATCATTCTGTAGCGACCTCTAAATCTTAATACTTTTTGATAAAAATTTAGGGGTAATCTTTTAGCATGAAATGGAAGCTTTTGAACTGAGAGGCTTTTTATTTTTATTAATATGTAATAATTTAAAAAAATATTTTCTTTTTTCCTTGTCAGTCTAATGTATAATATATTAATATGAAATTAAATTTCTAAAATATTAAAAAGATCTGGTTTGCTTAAAAACAAAAAATTTATTCTACGAAAATTAATGTACTAAAGAATATATATTTAAAAATATATAATACAGATATATGAAATTATTTTGTCATAGTTAGATCAACAAAAAGAAAGAAAGTAAGTGCGCTTTTGATATTACATATGCCTTTTTAATATTAAGAAACGTTGGCATTAGCAATGGACAAAAACACAGCGATAACTCGCAACTTATTTGAAAATAGTATCCATGGAAGCCTAAAAAGCGTTATGCCTTTCTAATAAGTACAATAATTCGAATAAATAACTACTGTGAATAAGTACTATTTATATTTGTCTGTTTTGTAGATGTTGATAAACTGAGTAAAATGAAAAAACTCTTGGAAATTCTATCAAATCCCAGTAAACGTATGCCGTTGGATACGTTGCTAAAATGTGAAGTTGTCTTGGAAAAATTTAATTTTAAGAGAGGAGACGGTAGTGTGGGACCGCCAGTAACAACATTGAAGGAGCATCAAATTTTCAGTCCACTATTAGAAGCCGTAAGCGCACATCTCCAAAGTCCGGTGATCAATCACACATTACAACGCACTTTTGGACCATGTTTGGATGCATTATTTGGACCAGAGATAAAGTAAGAATGCATACATATATAAAAATCGTTTACATTTTTTATTTTATGTAATAAATTTATAATTAAAAATTGAAATATATTCTATGATCTATATAAAAATAGAAATTTGCCACCACCTTTGAAGAAGCAAAAAATAGAGGAATCATCTAGCGAAATACCAGACGTATTACAAGGAGAAATAGCTAGATTGGACCAACGATTTAAAGTATGTAATATCAGCTTCTAAGCTCATTTACAATTTATTTTGTGTAAAACTTTCAAAATAAGTAAATAAATCTTCGATAAAATTTGTTTAACACATTGGTGTTAAAACTTTTTACCTATAAAAATGTTTTAATTGTATAATTCGTAAATTTTGTTAAAGTTTTTTATGTATAAAATGATATATCAAATAACTCATTTTGTATCTGGTTTATAATTAAAAAGATAGTAAAACTGGAAAGGATACGGGCAGTAGGAGTCAAGCGCAGAAGATGTCACTCAAATAATACATCTATGAAATATGAAACTTCTTTATTCACTAAAACGCGCTTACATGTTTTGACTCACTTTTGAGCTCTCCTCAGAGACAATACAAATTAACATAAATAAACTGTGAATAAAAAACTATGAATAAAAATTATCTTATCATGGTGAGCTCCTCTACCTCGAGAATTTAAATACCAGAACTAAATGCCAAAAAGAGTGAAAAAGAAAAAAGAAAAATGAACGAAAAAAGGAAATAATGAAAATATCGAAATAGAGAATATGAAAAACTCATTTATCAAAAACCTTAAGATCATAATTAATTATCCCGAAAATAAGGACGCTCACCCTGATCATAAACTATATTGCAAACATTATTATGAATTATTCAAAAACTGTTTCTCAATATTTTTGGCCAGTCAGTGTTAGACATAGTGAGTCACTTTTAGTTTTAACTAGTATTATTGAAGCTTACAAATAAAAAATTTCGCATTGAAACGTTAATCTATTCCATGAAAATGAAAATTGGAAAGTTATCCAAAATTATACCAGAAAGACTCATTATTGCGTACGAACGACACTGACTGACTAGACGTGACAACCCAAACTTTTATAGCTTGTCTATGATCGGGAGGTAGGCCTTAGGAAGCCCTCTATATCCGTCTGCAAGTTGAGTCCGTGCGTCTGTTCCCTGATAAATATCATCTCCGAAATCAATCCCTTTGTATAATGAGGCTCCTCGTCCAGTATTGCAACGTTGTTCCAATCGAAATCATGGCCTTCTTGTAACCAATGCTCCGTTGTGACTTACGAGTAGAGGTGTTTGATGTGGTTCTTATGCTTCGTGATTCTTGACTTCAGCTGTCTACATGTCTGTCTCACATAACTTACATCGCAACTCTTACACGAGATCTTATAAACAACATTCGACTTCTTATCACGCGGTAAAGGATCCTTATGTATCCTAATGAAGTCTCGCAATTTATTAGTACTATAGAACGATACCCTCATACGCTCGCTATTCAATCTGCTAAACTTCTCAATAATACCACGCACGAAAGGAACAGTGAACCACGAAGGCTGCACTGCTTTTACTCTATTATCATTAACAACACTCTTCTTATTTTTAGCCATAATAATTTTCTTCAAACGATGTTAGTATTCTTAAATATAAAGTTCAATGGATAATTATTCTCTAATAATACTTTAATAATGAAACATAAATTTTCAAAGTGAAATATAGGATTCGAAAGCAAAACTACTCTATCAATTAGTCCCGCGATTGTACCTATTTTTTGAGAAACAGGATGCTGTGACCAAAAATTCAGATATCTACCTGAAAAAGTCGACCAATTGAACTTTATCAATTCATTATCCCTAATCACTGTAACATCCAAATAATTCAGTCTATTATCGCCTATCTCCATAGTGAACTGAAGCTTAGGATGCTGAGAATTAAAAATATCAAGAATGGAACTAATCGAAGACGCAGGTGCCGCCAATAATATGTCGCTAACAAATCTATAGTAAAAGGGCAACGGAAACCGAATCAAAGACAAAGCTTTAATTTCCAGCTTTTGCATAACTAGATCCGCAATGACGGGAGATAACGTTGAGCCCAAAGGAGTCCCATAATTTTGTCTATATATAACACTATCAAAAACAAAGAAAGTAGAATCTAAAACAAACTAAACCGCTTTGATGAATTCCTTCTCCGGTAGACAACAATCTCTAGAAATAAATCGTCAATGGTCTTTAACACAGTCCATTGCAAGTCAATGGGGATATTAGTAAAGAGGCTCACAATCATATCCAGTGACATTAACTGAAATTCATTACTCAAACGTCTACCATCAAGTTCCTTACCAAGTTTAAAACTATTTTCGATATGACTATCCGCCTTAGAAAATGTTTTTATGATAATATTATAAAGAAACACTGCTAACGAATACAAAGGGCTATTTATCGAAGAAACTATTATACGAAAGGGGCAGTCCTGCTTATGTATCTTCGGAAGAGCGTAGGCTCTCGGAAGTATTCCATCATTACTTAACAAACGTCTATATGTGGAATTAGCTATATATATATTTTTTCCAACTAATTAATAAAGCGCATAAGCCTGTTATCATCCTCCTCGTCGGATCCCTTTCAACTACCTCATAAGTATTTACATTCTGAAGCATCTCTACCCTGGAAATGCACACCTGTCTATCCAATGCTACCGTCGCATTCCCTTTATCCACACGAGTAAAAATAATCCTATCATTCATATCCCTTAAAAAAATCTTAGTGTCTTTCGCTAGCTGTGACGAACTCCTACCTACCTCCGTACAGTGTAGGGAACGAGAAGCTAAGTTATTTAATACAGGAAATGAGTGGTTTGAGATCGAGATCCGCATCAATAGGCAATTTGTAAATATTATATTACTTTCAATACACTTATATAATAAGATCGACCGTTAAATCCGTTAAATCTATTGTTTAAAGATAAGAAAAATGTATCTCCTAATTGTAAAAAGTTCTGTATATTAGGAGATATGGAAACGGTTGATAGATTCACAAACCAGCCATTCCTTTGTGAGGTAAATGAAGGAGAAGGAATCAGTAGAAGAAAGGGCTGAGGATCAATCTGTATTTCTTTAACTGTCTCAACATTTATATTCTATACGTTAGGATACACAACGACAGCCTAACATTAACACTACCCTCCAACATTCCATCCCTGCCATGATCAACGTCAACAGCGGACACTATCTTTTGATAATAACGAATAGGCCTGATATTTTTAATATTATTATTTAGTAATTCTTCCCTCCGTTTCGACAACAGTCAGCTACACTTCGAATCAATTCTATTCCTTTCGCACAAGAAGAAAAGGTATTGAAGATTTCCCTCGTTTATCAAAAAAGGCGTTGCAAATATTGATAGGAAGCAACGGGAAATAGTACGTGCAAATCGGAAAAGCCGTGCCCGAGTGGAACATCGGTTACATGGAGGCCATGATTTCGATTGGGATAACAATACTGGACGAGGAGCCTCACTACAGGAAGAGATTGATTTTATAGATGGTATTTATCAAAAGACAGACTCACGGACTCAATTTGCAGACGGATATGGAGGGGCTTCCCAAGGCCTATCTGATTATAGACAAGCTATAAAGGCTTGGGTTGTTGTCACGTCTAGTCAGTCAGTGTTGTTCGTATGCAGTAATGAGTCTTTCTGGCATGATTTTTGATTACTTTCTGACTTTCATTTTCATGGAATAGATTAACGTTTCAATGCGAAATTTTTTATTTGTAAGCTTCAATAATACTAGTTAAAACTAAAAGTGACTCACTATGTCTAACACTGACTGGCCAAAAATATTGAGAACCAGTTTTTGAATAATTCATAATAATGTTTGCAATATAGTTTATGATCAGGGTGAGCGTCCTTATTTTCGGGATAATTAATTATGATCTTAAGGTTTTTGATAAATGAGTTTTTCATATTCTCTATTTCGATATTTTCATTATTTCCTTTTTTCGTTCATTTTTCTTTTTTCTTTTTCACTCTTTTTGGCATTTAGTTCTGGTATTTAAATTCTCGAGGTAGAGGAGCTCACCATGATAAGATAATTTTTATTCATAGTTTTTTATTCACAGTTTATTTATGTTAATTTGTATTGTCTCTGAGGAGGGCTCAAAAGTGAGTCGAAACATGTAAGCGCGTTTTAGTGAATAAAGAAGTTTCATATTTCATAAATGTATTATTTGCGTGACATCTTCTGCGCTTGACTCCTACTGCCCGTATCCTTTCCAGTTCTTTGATTTATAAGGAGTCTTGGTTAGTTTGATTTATAATACCGATTTAAAAAGATATTAGGTCAATCAGAAAGTTCCGTCCGTTTTTTTGCAAAAAGTATAATTTTATTTAAAAAACAAAATAAAAAAGTACCTTAATCAAAATTTGTCCATTGTTAGTGATAACTTTTTCCTATCTTTCGGGCAGTAAGCGAATTCCGCGACGAAAGAATGACTCATCTTTGGAGGCTATCTACTCACAGACCCATTTTTCGACGTCTTCATAATAATTGAAGTATTCCTCTGCAAGTGCGTGTGCTATCGATCGAAACAAGTGATAGTCGGAAAGAGCACAGTCTGGTGAATAAGCCGCATGGGGTAGCACTTCCCAGCGAAGTACTTCTAACGTTTCCTTGACAAGTTTTATGACGTGAAGCCGAGCATTGTCATGAAGCAAAATCACTTTATGCTGTCTCGTTTCATATTCTGGTCGTTTTCCATGCAATGCTCGACTCAAACGGATAATTTGTTCTCGATAGAGATTCCCTGTGACTGTTTGACCAGATTTCAACAGCTCGTGGTACGTTACACTCTTCTGATTCCACCAAATACAAAACATTGCCTTCTTTCTATGGCCGCTTTGGCATCGATGTTGATGGTTGATCTGGATCACAAATGGTTTTTCGGCGTTTGGGGTTATCAAAATAGATCCACTTTTCATCGCCACTCACAATTCGGTGCAAAAACCTCTTTCTTTGTTGCCTAGCAAGCAGAATTTCGCAGATGGTTTTTCAATGTCTCTTGGCTTCAGTTGTTCATATGGGATCCATTTTCTTTCCTTGTAGACCTTTTCCAGTTTTTCAAACGATCGAAAATAACAGATTAAGCACAATTTAATGCTTCTGCAAGTTGTTTTTGACATGGGTCTTCATCCACCAATGCCTGCAATTCTTTGTCTTCAAATGCTCTTGGCCGTCCAAAATGCTTTTTGTCCTCCACATCAAAATCACTACTTTTAAAGCTTCGAAACCATTCTCTGCTTCTTTTATCGGAAGGAGCACTATCACCATAAACTTCTGCAAGCATTTGATGAGCTTTAACTGCAGTTTTCTTCCATTTGAAGCAAAAGATTAACATTTCGTGCAAATATCGACGCTTATTTGGCTCAAATGTCGACATTTTCGAGGCAGTAAAAAGCAATGTTATTGATGCAAACGTATACTTTTATATACTGAATTTTATTGACAGATGATAAAACTAATCTAAAAAAAATTAAGCTTGATTTAGAGTTAGCTACAGCTACTCGCCGTTAAATGGACGGAATTTTCTGATTGACCTAATATATTCATAAATATAATTATTATTAATCATATAATTTTCATTTTAGGTCAGTCTAGATCCAGCACAACAAAGTGGATCGAGATGCATACAATTGATATGTTGGCTTGACGATCGTCATCTTCCATGCGTTCCACCGATCTCAGTTACAGTTCCCGCAGACTATCCTTCAACACCGCCTCGTTGCGTCATGGCACCGCATGAATACGAAGCAACGACATTTCTGTGTGCCGTACAAAAGGCCCTGAACATCCGCATCGCGAAATTGCCGCGCCGTTTCTCTCTTTCTCAATTATTGGACACATGGGAAATGAGTGTACGACAAGCCAGTGCACCAAAGGAAATGTCTATTACTGCCAGTACAGTCTTGATGGGTTTATAGTACAAATCGCGTAAACATCTGATAACATTAAAAATGAATTGGTTAATGATAGTCAAAAACATTAGACAATAACATAAGCAATAGCAAATAAAAAATATTGATTTGCTTTCTATATATCAATGGTCTTATGTAACATGCTTATTGCAAGCAAAAATACTCATAAATACTACGAAAATCTATATATTATAATATTGTAATGAAATAAGCATACACTCTTCAAAAATCCATATTATAACTTTCTTTCGTTAATATCTGTAATATTAATCACAGATCTAATTCCTATATTTGTTATTTTAAAAAAGGTTTTTTACATTTCTCCATTAGACATTTCTTTTTAACAAATTCAACATGAAAAACATTTATCACTGATTGTTTTAGATTTATAGTATATCTGTAAAATTTTTTTATTAACTCTCAGTACCCACATCTAAAAATAATCCTTATCTAAAAGTCCCCACATCCGGATATTTGTAACCTAGCATTTTCTTTTGCTTGTATCTCAGATTGTAATACATCGATTTTAACTAATTTTTTAAATCTACCGTTTAGACTGAAAAAAGAATTTTTTTAGTTAGAAAGTCTAAAATATCATAGATATTTTGCAATAAGTGAAAAAGGATCGGAAAAAACGTCTGAATTATAAAAATCGGGGTGGGGAGGGGGGAGAGGTTACGCTAATCCTTTGTAAGTACTGAGGGTAAATATACGAGAGGGGACCCAAAACAAACGGGAATTTCGTCATAACTTCTTTATTTCTAAATATTTTAACACCAAATTTTAATCACCTTCAAAGTATTCGCCATTGACCACAACGCACTTCTCCAAACGATTCTTCCATTGTTCAAAACAGTTTTTAAATTCACTCATCGGGATGTCCTTTAAGCCTTCCAGCGATTTTTGTTTCACCTCCTCCACAGTGGCAAAACGCTTTCCTTTCATATTCCTTTTGAATTTGGGGAACAAAAAGAAGTCACAGGGGGCTAGATCCGGTGAGTATGGGGGGTGGATGGCGTTTTTGGTCAAAAATTGCTTCACAAAATTTCATAGCCGCGCGTTGTTCTCGACAATCTGCCATTACGTTTTCGCCGAAATGTAAAAAGTTGTTTTACTAAAAAAAATCTCACAGGCGAACCGATGCACTCACAGCGACACAACTTCGCACACTGACGCAGGTGGCGTGACACTAACGGACATGTGGTCAAACAATAGGTTCCCCCACTCTCCCTCCCCACCACAGCGTAATTCCCGGAACTTATGGGTCCCCCCTCGTATATTTTTTTCTATTTTATATAATACTAATTAATTACACTATAGTAAAGTAGCAATTTTTCCTAATATATGTTTATGTATATATATCCGTGTATGTAGATAAATGTATAATACATATATAATGAAATCATGTAATTTACTGATTTATTAGATAAATATATTTCTATAAAATTTTTGGCAATTTTATAATTACAGGTTATGTTATGTTTGTAAATATGTAAAAAATATTAATGTCTTTTTATATAATTATTTGTAATTTTATAAAAATTAATTACTTTATCAATTATATATTACAATATTTACATTACACAAGGTAGAGGGGCTATTTGAGCATAAGGGCAAGTTGGTCAAATGCCAATAATCTAAATAAACAAAATATATATAGATACATCTATGCTTGCGTAATGTAACACCAAGACAGAGATTACTGTGTCTTGATACAGTAATCTGTTCGACTATCAACAGCCAAACACGTGTGCTTTTTCGGTTTTATATATCAAAAGTAAAATTATTAGGTGAATATTCTTTTAGTTCTACATGGTAATTAAAGCAATTAATAACAGTTAAATGTTCTTGAGGCTTCCACGGGTGCTTTCTATATAAAGATTATGCGTATTTGATTTCGCGGGTTTCCTCCATGTCCAGATCCATTCTTGGGTTTCGTGAACCTTGCAGTCACCACCTCTGACAAAGAACATTTACAGACAGAACTCAATCATGTAAAAACTAGCATTACAGAAAAACGGACATGATAAAAAAGACATAATCAAAACAATTAATAAACATGCAAACAAGACAACGGTCTCTGACACACAACCAGATGCAAGGATCCTATCCATTCTTCCATATGTCAAAGGAACAACAGATCGGATTGGTAGGATATTAAAACACAATATCCGAACTATCTTCAAACCAAAAAGATAGGACAAATCTTAAGAAATCCTAAAGATCAAAAACCTCCACTCAGCTCCGCAGGAATATAAATTACCTTGTTCCTGCAGGCAAGTATACATTGGGAACCGAGAGAATGATCAACTTACGGATAAAAGAACACCAACGTGATGTCAGGCTAAAACGCGCCACGCAATCAACATTATCAGAACACAACATCGAAACAGGACATCAAATACTGTTTAATAAAACGATCACAATAGCCAACATTACATCATACTTTTCAAGAAAGTATAAAGAAGCCTTAGAGATACAAAAACACTCTAACAATCTAAATAAAGATAATGGCTATACCATAAATAAAATATGGGAAACCATTCTCCCATTTATTGAAGACCGATCAATTTCCTCCACCTCTCCCCTCCACCCACCCACCCACAATTCTCTCCTCGCCCCTTCAACAAGTAGCATAATATAAAAGGAACGGCCCGAAAGAACAGTTCAGTGAATGCAAGTGGATTGCAAGGTTCACGAAACGTTGGTATCCCAAGAATGGATACGGAGGAAACCCACGAAACGCATAATCTTTAAACAGTTAAATGTGTTTTTTGGATAAGTTATTATCGTATTTTTTAACTTTAACGTTTAAGTTGCTATTTTATTTATGGTTTTTCAGTTATAAAAAAGTATTTCAGTCAACATACATGGGACTTGTTGGACCAGTATCTCATAATTAACCTTATAAACTCAACTGCTTAAATGAAATCTGTCTTTATCAATGCTTCTTATTTTATATTAACGATTCAATATTTTATGTTTATTTATTATTATAAAGAGTAAAGATTTTAATTTTTCTAATTTTGTTAATTAAAATATTTAAAAAGAGAATATTATACAAATTATTATACTTAAGATGAAAATAATAAAAATTTGATTAACATACACATAATCCTTTCATGTTTTTAATAATATATAATTTCATTAAACGATTATCTTTATAGCTCAACTTATTCTTCGAGGATGCTCAACATGCCTCATGGGTGGGGCATATTGATCCACTTTGCATCCTTGTAATTAACGTAATTTTATTCTTATTTACAAGTTATATTAAGAATTTATAAGTACTTACTTATTGAGCCAGATGAACATGCAACATTTTAAAGCATTTACTATTAATCTATCGTAATTGTGTGAAAATTTATAATAACTTAAAGAAAAAGTGTCAACTCTGGCTCCGTTCTATCCTATATTAACACTTAGGATAAACAACAAGTAAATGACCGAATTGTTGAATTTATGTGTTCGTTTCAGGATAATCCTAGAATAAATTCACTTATAACAAAAGAACTGTTAAAATTACATTTATATTTAATTTTTTTTAGATATTCATAAAAATAATTACTTTTTTTTATTGTAATT
>NW_017304472.1:409896-412825 GCF_001594115.1 Trachymyrmex septentrionalis | reverse complement strand
CAAACGGAGAATATTTCGCTGATTAATATTTTTTCGTTTGTTTTTAAATAAAGATTCAATTTTACAAAAAAAAGCTCAGAACTTTTTTGTACACCTAATACTTATATTAATGTACTTATATAGATTGACGGGATAGGTAATTCGACAAAGGATCATTTTATTTGAAGGATTACATACCTTTTTTGTTAAGAACATATTTTTATTTGAAGTTAGAAAATTTGAAATTAAGTAAACATGTTATTATTAAAATAATATCATTTTTAAAACATTTATATATGTGTACATACAAACAAATGTAAATTGTTAAATTTAACTGAATTTTTAATGAGACTGATTAATAAGTCTCATGTAGACAAAAAAGCTTAAAAATTGTTAAGTTTAACTTTAAATAATTAGTCTCATGTAATCACGTAATTTACAGACACGAATTAAAAGTAATTATATATTAAATTTTTTTGAAGCATATTATAATCTGAAGCGTTTATAATGTTAAATGTTACGTATAAATAATATTTTTTTGGAGTATAACTGAAATCTATAAAATATAATGATTAGAAAAAAGCATAAAAACTTATACAAGTATTATTCAGGATCATTTGTTTCAGTCATTGTATTATTTACAATCCTACTGTTTATAATATTTTTTAATATCTTTTATTTGGTATAACTAACATTAGCACCATTTTCTAAATTCAAAGATTCAGTTTTTCTCTTCTAGAGAAGTAATTCTGTTTTAGCTTCTTTTTCTTTCTTTTTAATTTCCATTTCTCTGCTTGCTTTTTCATCTTGATTTTTTGTTACTTCTTTTTTCTTAACTTTTTGTTCTTGCTTAATTTTTTTCTTAATTTCTCTTTCGAATTTTCGAAGTTCCTTCTGACGTTGTTCTTCTTCTTGTCTAACTTTCTCTTTATATTACTTGCTTTTTCCATTTCTCAGAACTAATAGCATAAATTTTAGACTTTTTATTTATTTCTTTCTTTTTTGGAGTTAGTAAGGAAAATGTAATTCCTGTTTCCAGAATTTGTTTACATCAACAATTTCTCTGAATTTTATATAATGATTTCACTCTTTTTGCAAAGATGACTTATCAAACAAGAAATTCTGGCGACAACCTTTTTCTGCTAATAAATTTACTGATTCACATTAAACTTTTTTTATAACAGTATCATAAATCATATGTTTCCGATTCTCATTATTCTTCAGTAAATTATATTCTTGTTCAGTAAGATCTTAAAAAGGAAATTATTATTGTTCTATTTTTTAAATTATCTCAAAATCAAAATATATAACGTTTTCGACGCGAGAGAGTTTGCTCCGATCTAGGTGGATAATGCTTTACTATTGATTTAGCATATAATGCCAACCAATAGTATAGCATATAACATCATCAATTCAATTTAAGTCGGTGCAAATCCGTTTGGGTAAAAAATGCTAATAGAATAAAATATTCTTACCTGATGCAACAGTATTGACAAATTTCTCAGAGTTAGAAAATAAACATTTTAATCCAGAGTCAAGTTCGTTTCCCGTTACACTAAGTAAGCAATCCCGTAATATTTTTATTGCTCGATGAATCTTGTATATTCTCTTTCATATTATTTTCTGTTAATATATTTTGAGTGACATCCAGTAGAATTTTATTATTCGAAAATCGTTCATTGAAATATTGTAATTCTTTTCACTGATATTTCTTGATTGATCTTTATTTACAGTAGAGTTTTCATGCATATTTTCTAAAATGTTAATTGTTTTATTTAATGAAGCATCTTTGAATTTTTTCTATACATCTGAATTTTTTCTTATATTGAATAAAACAATTTCTGTTTGTGGAAGTCCATTTAATTGATAAGCTGTTTCTAATCGATCTAAAATATCTTGGGGTATATTTGATTTAACATTCAGTAAAATAACATCTTCCAGAGTTGTATTTTCTTCAGCGTTTGTAAGATAGATCTTTCCATTAATTTACGTCTATATGCAAATCTACAAAAGAACGATTTATAATCAAGCCAATAGGGAGTTTGCATGAAAAAAATAATACATTTTTTTTGGGTTATTATGGAAGTATACATTATTATAAATTTATGTTAATAAAATTTGTAATTTTTTGCTATAGGTAGATATTAAAAAACTAAAATAAAATTTAATAATATTTGAAATTTGAGAAAATAATTTTGGCTAACAAGTGCGTGACGTCATTCTGCAGTAAATCATCTGCAACCGTTTGCTTACGCTGGAAGGTTAAAACGAAATCTTAAAAGTCTTTTTTTAAAAATCTCTTTATAAATATTAAGAATATTAAAATAAAATGTCAAATCAACTGGAGCCAGGCTTTATTAAGTCGATTCAATGAATTTATTAAAAATAACTGTATTTACGATTTAAGAGTACATTGTTAGTGATGAGCGATATAATGCTCCAGAAGTTTGAGAAATAAAAGCAACTTTGTAAGTACATTTTTATTATTACAGTAATTTTTTCAATTTTATTTTAAATAGCACGAATAAATTATAATTAATGTATTTCTGTATCATAGATCACCAAGAGAAAATGACACTGACCCCGTTATAGCGGAGTATAACTTATATAGATTATGTTAACGTCAAACAGGAAGGTTCTATTTGTACAGTAAAAGAAAGAATCTGCTCTGAACACCGTGTTCGATAAAAAGATTATACTGTAATCTGTATTGTCGACGAAAAAAAATAAATAAATAGTTCAACGCGTAGAATGCCTTGGATGCGTGCAGCATCAGAAGGTTAAAATATTTGAGAGCAATAGTTTAAAAAATAACTAAATTTTTATTTTATATAAGTAATAATTCAATAAACAGTTGTTTAAAAAATCTTACAGAACAGTTATTTGCGACTTTAAAATTACAAAGTAAAAATTAATTCAAGACAAAAGTTTATATATATATATATATATA
>NW_017304472.1:400915-409796 GCF_001594115.1 Trachymyrmex septentrionalis | reverse complement strand
TATATATATAGTAATAACATATTTTTAACAATATATTGTAAATATGTATATAATTTTCTATAAATAAATTGAATTTAGTTATAGGAAAATGTAAGCGTGATATAGCCTTCTTAATGTGGATTAATAGATCATGTGAGTCTGCATTTCCAACTAAAATTGAATGTTATTGGAGAAAATCAGTCTTGTCTAATGTTGCAACTTCAAAAAAATTTATTACAACTAATGAGGTGACAATAAATTCTGAATCTACGACTGAATATTTAGGTGACAGCTCTAATTTTATAAAGTAATCGAACAAGCTAAAGCAAAACAATTAGTTAATCAGTTGTTAAGACATACATTATCAGATGTCAAGAGGAAAGAACAGTTTATACATTACCAATCATCAGTTAATGTTTAACTTTTGTACTAAAAAAGATTCATTGCTAGTTGATAATTTCATAACGTTTGTAAAAGAAAAAAATGTTTGAAAATTAGGAAAGCAAGTTATTCTAATAAACAACAATATAGAGTAAAAATTGCCTATGTGAGCCGTCACAAGATGTTTTTCTGTGAAAAAATTAATATATTTTCAATGAATTACAGACGTTTCGACAACATAATTGTGTCCTCTTCAAATGTGAAGCGCAGAAATGAATTATACATGTAAAATTGTTAAATTTTTAAAATAATTGAACAAATTACATAAAGCATCGTTAATAACAAGACTGTTTTCTCCGTCTATAGTACAATATTTAGTTTGATATTTAAACAATGATCAAATCACTGTAATAAAACAGTAATAATATACCTTATATATGAGTCTAAAAATGGAATTGCCGGTCGAAATTAAACTATTAAAACTTACTTGAGAACAGGATAACGATGTTCTTTAAAAGTTGAAGTAAATTATCTGAACATGTTAATGTATAAAATGTAAATGAGAGAACCAGATATATCAGACATTATTATTATAAATAACCTTTGAGATAAAAAAACAATATGTATACTTAAAGAATGTTATAATACAAGGGGTCTAATAAGTCAGTATCACTTTGTATTTAATCCATTTTTTGTTTTTTAATAAAAATAGTTTCGGAAATTAATCGTCTATTATACTCTTTCTTCATTCAATATTTGTATCTTATTCCAATTCATGATTGCAAACTCATAATTGCATTTAAATCTATGTTCAGTAATGACTGAGTGTTGGTCTGTATTTCTGTTAATGTGGTTGCAATGTTCACTAATTTTGGTTTTTAATAATTTATTTGTCCTACATAGGATGCATTACAATCTTTGTAATTTATTTTATAAATTACATTGGATTGGAATGATAATAGTGGTAGCTTATCTTTTTGTACCCTTATAAACTTATTCAATTTATTTAAACCCACATATGCTAATCTAATCATACGATTATTTTTGAAAAATCTTTTGAACTTATCAGCAATGGTCGGAACATATGGTATTGTAAAGTATTTTATTAAATTGTTTTCAATCGTTATTTTATTGTTAGTGTCTATATTATTAAAATGCTGAAAATTTTTTCTTAATCTTTCTTTGATGTGTTCAAAATATGAAGTTAATAGAATAATCATTGTTGAGAAAAATATTAATTATTAATTTAAGATTCTTAGTGTGATAAGAAAGTGGATGAGAAAGTGTAAAGACCTTGTCTACTAAGCTAATTGTGCCTACTTTATGACAAACTGGATGGCAAGGATAGTAATTAAAGTGACTGACTGAAAAGGAGGGTTTATGAAACCAATAAAAAATTAAAGTGTTTTTTTTCTTAATTAGAGTAACATTCAGAAAATTCAATCTGTCACCACCCATCTTCATAGTAAAATTCAATCTAGGATGGAAACTATTGAAAGTTTTCAATATTATATCAATATTATGCAGCTGAGTAACAATAACAATATCATCTACATATTTTTTGTAAATTACTAGATTGAAAGGCAATTTTTTAATAGATGCTTTCTCTAATTCTTGCATTACCAAATCAGCCACTATTGGTGATAAAGAAGAATCCATAGACACACCATAAGATTATAATATTTTCCTTAGAAAGTAAAATAAATGGAATTAAGTATTAATTTTATGGCTTTAAAAAATTCCACTTTGGGTAATTTGATGTAGTTTTGTATAAAATTCCAACGATTTTTTTCTAAGACTTTAATACTTAAATCAATAGGTACATTGGTAAAAAGGGAAACAACATTAAGGGAAGTCAATATAACTTCATCAGGAAGAATCATATTTGATAAATCTTTAACTAGATGAAAACTATTATGTACATATCCAAAAGGTTTTTTTCAAGTTCTTAGTATTTCATGTAAAAATTTAGCTTTATTGTTGTTTATTACTTATGTCGACGGCTTTCAACAGACGAACCAATAATACGTAAGGGATTCTGTATGTTTTAATTAGACCAAATGCTCTCGATAAAATTGTATTAGTAGAATTTAGATGATTATAAGAGGAAAGTGATATGTATTCATATTGTTTTCATACTTTTAACAAAGATTTGAGTTCTGTTAAAATTTTATTAATCGGATTATGATTAAAACATCTTGTGACGGTTCAGGCAATTTTTACTCTATATTATTATTAAATATTGGAGCCTTATTTTATTTCTATTGTATTCTAATAAATTTTATTAATTTAATTATAAACATTAAAAAATGGCATTTACACATTAAAACATGTTTTTTTTATTAATTATGAATTATAATTTTAAAATAATTTTAGATGTAGAATAATTTTACAAATTCCCAAAATACCTTTACATTTGACGTTCAATATTTTTTAGGTTGTGTTGGATATTTTTACATAAACATGATTAATATTTCTATAATTATTATAATTAAAGAGCATGAAAAACATATTTTATATAATACCTATATCGAAATAATTTTCACAACAAAAATAATTCCATTTTCCTGATTCACATCAACACGATATACATTTTTAAAACACTTTTTTCTCACATTTTCAGCTTGAGGTATATAAAAGAACAAATTTTTATGTGTTTTAATTGTTTGTGCTTTTATACAAATGTACAAAATACGTGTTTTTTCTGCTCATTTTTAAAATAAATTAATTAAAATAAATTTCTTATTGAATATTATAAGAAGACATAAGAAGAAAGGCTAAGACACTCTTTCCGGTAAATTGAGAGGTCCCCAGGCTTAAATCCTGGCTGAGGTAATATTTTTTGCAATAAGTTTCTTTCCGTTTTTTAGGGGTTTTATTTAGAGGGAATTATTAAACGTTTCATAATGAGTGTGTTAAAGTCCGACAATTATCGGCGCGCAATCACATTTGGAACAAAAAATTGATTAAATATATTCGTAATATCTAACTTTGACTGTTCGGCGTTCTTTACTTTATTCAATTTATTCTTACTGAATAATTGTGATTTTGTTGTTGCAGCAGTATGACGTCACAGTGCGTTCGGGAGGGCTCGGTCGTATCCGAACTGTCTTCGGCATTTCAAATAATGCAATACTTTATTATTTATTTTCTTGCATAATTTACGTTAAAAAATTATTAAGAAAATGCAGTTAAAGATATATATTTATATATATATACATATACATAATATATGTATTATATATATATATATACTGTGTTAGCATAACAACCGCTAGTCTCGGGGAAGGAAAACTAGTTGCAGTAATGATCCCCGGGGTGGGTGGGTCCCAATCACCACGACACAGCGCGTCCTCGGGTTGCGGATAGAGGAAAAGCCTCGCTATCTCGGTTGAGGATAGAGGCTAGCTGCGAATAAATTGAATAAGCAGTCGCGGACAGCCGATTGGAATGGTCCTCCTGTTTGGGGGTTGGGCGTGGGTTTGATAGGCTCACACCGTGAAACGACTTTATCTTGAAACAATCAAAACTCGCCATGGATTCTTCTGGGGTAAAATTTTCCGGAGGTAAACTAGTCCCCCGTTCGGATCTCCGGGTGGGGACTACCTCGGGGAACTCATGTCGTATAAAGTCAAAACGCGGGAGAGACTTCAAAGTGGGTACGTGGAACGTCCGAAGTCTTTACAGACCTGGGGCGTTTCAATCGATGGTCGGGGAGGTCGAAAGGTACGGGGTAGAAGTTGTCGCGTTGCAAGAAACAAGATGGGCCGGGGAGGGTTCGCTTAATGCGGGTTCGTACACGCTTCACTATGGAGGGTCGGAGATCCATAGTCTTGGCATCGGTTTTATGATTAATAGGAAAATCTTATCCGCGGTAAAAGACATTAAATTTATAAACGAAAGATTAGGATTGCTCGTTGTGCAGGGCCGATGGTACAAGATCGCGATAATCAACGTACACGCGCCGACGGAAGATAAAGATGGCGAAATTAAAGACGGGTTCTACGAAGAACTCGAACACCTCGTGGATCAATTACCGAACGATTACATGAAAATAGTCGTGGGAGATTTTAACGCGAAAATCGGTAAAGAGGACATTTTTAGACCAACGATCGGGCTCGAAAGTTTGCACGAGGAAAGTAACGATAACGGAGTGAGGGTAATTAACTTTGCGACCGGCAAAAATCTTATCGTCAAAAGCACGTATTTTAAACACAAAAATATCCATAAACAAACTTGGATTTCCCCGGATGGAGGCACGCGTAACCAAATTGATCACGTTCTTGCAGATAAACGGCGTCACACGAACGTACTCGATGTCAGGTCTTATAGGGGGGCGGATTGCGACTCGGATCACCTCTTTGTAATTGCCAAAATCAGGGAACGTCTTTCACTAAACAAAACTAACGGGCAGTTGTTTGGAACTAAACGTCTAAATGTACAAGGTTTGATCGAGGGAGAAAACGGAATAAAATACGCGGTCGAAGTAACGAATAGACTCGCGGCTTCAAAGGAAATAGATGAATCGGATGATAACACGGTTGATAAACACTGGGAAAACGTACGAGACGCGATAGTAAAATCGGCGGAGGCCACGGTTGGTTTTTGTAAAAGGAACAAAAACAAGCCGTGGTTTGACGAAGAATGCGTAAAAATTGTTAAAGTACGAAACGAAGCGCGCATCACGTGGTTGGCTCAAAATACGAAGGAAACTCGGGATCAGTTTCTTAAGATTAGGCAAGAGGCTCATAATATGTTTAAAATTAAGAAGCGTCAATACTTAAAACGTAAAATTGAAGAAATAGATGAAAATTGTAAAAGCAGTAACGTACGAGGCACGTACATGGGGATAAATAATTTTAGAAAGGGATTCCAAGCTAGGACGGAAATGGTGAAAGATGAGAACGATAATTTAGTTACGGATACAACGGCAGTTTTAAACACATGGAAAAATTATTTTGATCGGTTATTGAATGTCGAATCTGAAAACGACCGGGAAATAGAGAATTTTGAGTATCACACGGCTGAACCTAGGATTAACGAACCGACAATTTCAGAAGTAGAAAGCGCGATTAAAAAATTAAAAAATCACAAAGCACCGGGTAATGACTTGATTCCGGCGGAACTGATTAAATGGGGGGGAAGTAGATTGATAGAAGAAATTCAGAAATTAATTATCTTAATATGGAATAAAGAAGCATTGCCGGAACAATGGAAAGATTCAATTATAATCCCGATTTTCAAAAAGGGGGACAAAATGAGTTGTAATAATTACCGGGGTATCTCACTTTTACCTACATGCTATAAAATTCTGTCGAATATTTTATTAATGAGGCTTGTACCATATGCAGATGAGATAATTGGAGATCATCAATGCGGCTTTAGGAGAAATAGATCGACTGCGGACCAAATCTTTACTATTCGGCAAATCTTGGAGAAAAAATGGGAATTCGACCAATCGGTACATCAACTTTACATTGATTTTAAAAAAGCGTATGATTCGATAAAACGGGAGAAAATGTATGAAATTTTAACTCGGTGGGGGATACCCAAAAAATTGGCTAACTTAGTCCAAGTTTGTTTAAAAGATACCAGAGGTAGAGTAAGAATAGGTAATCAAATGTCGGAAACTTTTAATATTCATAGCGGATTAAAGCAGGGGGATGCATTGTCACCTCTTCTGTTTAATCTAGTATTGGAATATGCTATTAAAGAAATGCAGAAGAGTAATGATGGTTTGCAGTTGAACGGTACAACACAAATATTAACATATGCGGACGATATTGCTTTGTTGGGAGATAATAAAGAAACACTAATAAATAACGCTAAAATTCTATTAGATAAAACGAAAGAACTGGGGCTGCAAATAAACGTTGAAAAAACTAAATATATGGTCACTGATAGAATTCAGAATATTCATAATAACGGAAACCTGGTCGTCTGTGATAAAATTTTTGAACGGGTTAGCAATTTTAAGTATTTAGGATCGATTTTAAACCAAACTAATGAAATAAGAGAAGAGCTCAAGAGAAGAATTAATTTGGGGAATGCGTGCTTCTATTCGGTTAAGAAACTACTCGGTTCGCGGATATTGTCTAGGCGCTTAAAAATTAGAATTTACAGAACGATTATTTTACCGGTAGTCCTTTATGGCAGCGAAGCGTGGTCACTTACATTACAAGACGAGAAAAGATTTAGGGCTTTCGAAAATAAAGTACTTCGAAAAATCATCGGGGCAAAACGCGATGAGGAAACGGGCGAATGGAGAAAATTACACAACGCAGAATTACATCAATTATATAATAGTCCGGATATTATTAATGTCATAAAATCGCGTCGATTAAGATGGGCAGGTCACGCGGCGCGTATGGATGAGAATCGAATTGCATATAAAGTACTAATTGGTAAACCGGATGGGAAAAGACCATTGGGTAGACCAAGACGTAGATGGGAAGATAATATTAGAATGGACCTTAACGAAATGGGGTACGAGGGTCACAAATGGAGGGATCTGGCTCAGGGACGGGAACAGTGGCGGGATTTGGTATTTGCGGCAATGAGCTTTCGAGTTCCTAACGCCTAATAATAATAATAATAATATATATATATATGTATATATATATACAATATATATATTATATATATCAATATATATAAATTATAAAATGCAATATTTTTCAAAAATTATGCTCCCTATTAAAGTTAAAAACAATAAATCATAAATTTATTATACGAAGAACATTAAATAATAACATATAAAATTAAACGTTTTGGAACACACAGGTCCTTCTGCAATAATTGAATAAAAAGATCGATATCAAAAGAATAACATTACATATGATTCGTTGTGATGATACATTTCAAATAGTTGCAACGGAAAAGATATGTCCTTAAGTCTTGAACTTCTGTTCCAAAATGTGAGTGCAAAATAATAAAGTCATTATGTATAATATTCAGTGCCAAAAATGATGTCCAGATATGTTACATATAAACCAGGAGATTGATTACAATAAAAACATTTGAATCAGTTAAACGCAAGAGTTAAACATTTTTAAAAGCCATCATTAAATTATTTATAAAAACCATTTGTAATAAAATTATTAAAAGTTTCTGATCATCCAGCCTTTTGGGTTATGTCCAATTATATAACATAAATAAAAACAAATGAAGGGCGAAATAAGAATCAGCGCATTAATTAAAAAATATATAATAAAAGACATTAATCAGAGATATAAAAAAGTGAAAAATGAAGACACAACGTATACTAATATATAATAATTGGAGAAAGAATACTATTACAAGTTTCGGCTGCCGGATTGAGCCCTCTTCAGATATTAACAGAAATAAATAGAATTAAAAATAGTAAAAAATAAATAATACTTGTCGCAGAACATTCTTAGATCGCGAAAATCCGCAGTTCGGTTGAGTCTCGACATAAAGCACGACATTATTCATGCGATTGAGCAGTCAAAGTGATGTCAAGTCTCATAGCCAAGTTCAACAAACATGAGTAAGCCAATAAAAACTAGTGTATCTGTATAAGTATGAAAGGTATGAACGCATACCAACGAATGAACTGCAAATGTAAGAGCCGAACATTTCGTGTCGACCACAACCGCTCGCTGAAACGGAACACCGCGCACTGAGAGAGAAGACGCCTGTCCCGTCTAATGTTAGGGTATTTGTTGTTTAATTACATCGTAATACAATCTTCAATGAACAGCTAAATAATAAAATATCTTTATTATTAACACAAATACGAGGTTTGATAAAAAAATAACGGGAATTTTCATTTTTCTCAAAAAATCTTTATTTATTCATCAATATCAATTTTGTCCCCTTCAAAGTAATCCCCCTCAGATATAATACACTTGTGCCAGCGCTTTTTCCAATCTTCGAAGCACTTCCGGAACACTTTTCGGTATGGCGTTCAGCAGCTTCAGCGATTCTGTTTTTATTTCATCAATGTTGGCAAAACGTCGTCCTTTCAGGGTTCTCTTCAGCTTCGGGAATAGAAAGAAGTCACAGGGAGCCATGTCCGGTGAATACGGTGGCTGAGGCAAAATAACGGTTTTGTTTTTTACCAAAAAATCACGAATAAGCAGTGAGGTGTGAGCGGAAGCATTATCGTGATGCAATTTCCACGAGTGGTTTTGCCAAAACATCCGAAAAAATTACTTGGCATGAGCCGAATGATATGCCGACATCATCAGGAACCTCTCAGATAGTGATTCGGCGATTTTCCAGAATCATTTTCTTCACCTATTCGACGTTATCGTCAGTTATTGATGTGCTAGGGCGTCCAGGGCGATCGTCATCTTCAACGTCTTCACGGCCCTCTTTGAAACGTTTGTACCACTCGTAAACTCTTGTTTTGCTCATAGTAGACTCACCAAAAGCCACAGTCAACATTTCGAATTCCATTTATTCCATTTTTCAAGCAAAATTTAATACAGATTTTTTTATCTATTTTTTCCGAAAGTAAAAAATCGCCGAGCACATCAAAACACGTATAACCTTT
>NW_017304472.1:397995-400694 GCF_001594115.1 Trachymyrmex septentrionalis | reverse complement strand
TGTACGAACAAGATGAAAAAAAAAAGTTGAAAATCGGATTTATACAGCCCGCGAAATTTAAAAATTCCCGTTATTTTTTTATCAAACCTTGTATATGCTTTATCTAACGATAATACTGTTTCATAATAATGTTATAAAGGGTGGGCCATCTATTGGTACGTTTACCAATTTTTAAAAATTGGTTAAAAAAAAAATTAATAAAAAATATCAATGTATGCTCATTTGATCGCATTTTTAAAAACGTACCAATAGATGGCCCACCCTGTATCTATGTAACATAAATAAAATGTTTTATCCTATGATAATATTGTTTCATAACAATATGTTTATATAACGTAAATAAAATATATGTTTTTTTTAATCTAATAATATTGTTTTATATAGTTTTATAACATTTATGTATGCAAATAATATATAAACTTTAATGATGATACTTATAACTGATAATGATAAACATCATATAAAATATTTAGTTTATAGTATGCTCCATGATAATATTTATTAATCTCTTTCTTAGTTCTGATTTTTATGGTTTATTAGTATTTCGTAATTTGGCCAAAATCATGTTTGTTAAAGTTTCATCTCTATCATTTACATTATCATTTGAAAACATTCGAGCTGCCATTGCAGATTGAGGTACTAAACTACCATAAGTAATTTTTCCAGCACATTAGGCGATTCTTGAGATTTCTTATTTTGAAATGATAAAGTTGTTGAGATGATGGTGTAGATTGAGAATCCTTGTAAGGAATATAAGAATATTTATTGAATCAGATCCTGTAGGTGATGTCGGCATCATAAACATAAGTGATTCAGTTTGCAGATTATCCTTGACATAATAAATTAAAAATCAAAATTAATAAATATTTAAAAATTAATAGAAATATTTTCAAATCATAAAATTTCATCATTATCTTATTGGTTATATCACTTAGATGCGACCTTTGTCTATAATCTTTTTCTGCAGTCTTTATATTATATAATATAAATCCAACAATATTAAAGATAAATGAACTTATCTATAGCAAATTTAAATTTAATTTAGAGACTAAATTTAACTTAAAGACTTGCCAATTTTTTTATTAAGATTTAATTATTAAGATTTCACTTTAGAAAACAATATACTGGGTTATTTAAAAAATTTTTTCAGTATTTTCTATAAAATGAAATAAAAACTAAATAAAACTAAATAATTACAATAGGCTTTTACAATTCAATTACGAAAGAAGGTGATAACATATAACAAAAACCGTGGATGTTAATAAAAAAAAAACATTAAACAATTGTAGTGAAATTATGAAATATTTGTTATAAATATCGATTTGACTCTAATACTTTACTTCTCGCAATTTTTAAATTAGAAAAAAATTTTAAACAACTCAATATATGTTTAATATATAACTTATTTACAAATATACTATAATACGGAGTCTACAATTGAAATCGTAGCGATCGTAGTCTTAAGTCGTAGAAAATTAACCAATCACAACCGAATATGAGAAGAATAATCGACTATGATTGGTCAATTTTCTACAACTTAAGATTACTACGGCCATTGCGACTTCTATTGTAGACCCTGCATAATAATCAAAAATATACTATTGTAATATATTATAATAATTTCAAAACATCATTGTAACATATTATGTCAAGACTTTGTAAGTTAAATTGTAAATAAAGAATATATGGACTATCAACAATGAGACAATGAATTTAAATCAGGCTAATGAGAATAATGGCGAGGTGAACAAGCGCAAAAAATTAATTATATCTAATAATATATTAATCATATCTATAATACATCAAAAAATTTTTTATTATACTTACTTGAATGTTACGACTAACTTTGGAGTCTTCATCAGTAAATATTACACGTCTTAATTTGCTATGCTCCACCAAAAATTAATTATTCTAGATTGTCAAATTCAAAATGAAAGAAATCCTTTGATAAATAATTTTAGGTACGAGGTAACACTGCAAAAACGAACATTGTAACACAAACAAAAAAACATAAGAACTTTTTGATATAAAATTAAACTTTTCAGGAGCATATAACCAACCTTCGTTGTTTAGAAGTCATATACAATATTTTAAAAAACTAGTACAATTTGTATACGTTTCGGTCAACATTTGACCATCTTCAGTACATTTCTAATAACATTATATTAAAACGAAATCAATCGATAGTAATCCTAATCTAAAAACGCAAAAACTTTCGTTTAATCTTATATTTTAAATAGAAATATCGCATCTTTTTGAAAAAAGGCGTATGAAGATAAATTTAATAATCACACAACAGTTCGCAACATTTAATATGGTGACATACATTTTAAATAGAAATATCGCATTTCTTTGAAAAAAGGCGTGTAAAGATAATTTTAGTATTTATACAACGGTTCGCAACATTTAATATGGTGACGTACAAATCTATATTATTTATTATTAAATGAATTTTCATATTGGTATGACTACTGTTGATTTAATGTTAAGAGGTACAATTTTCTTCTTGATCTGACTCCGAATTTTTTATATATGAATACAAGACCAATTTAAGTCTTTTTTAAGTTTTATTGGAACTCTCTACATGTATTCAATACCGTGATCAGACCCACAGGAGACACGCAAGTGGTCAGTTCTATGTGTGAATTAAATATGAAAATTAGAAACCTGATTAATTTTTTCAGAATTTAAAAAATTTT
>NW_017304472.1:389870-396919 GCF_001594115.1 Trachymyrmex septentrionalis | reverse complement strand
AAATATATGACTTCTAAACAACGAAGGTTGGTTATATGCTCCTGAAAAGTTTAATTTTCTTAATGTTAGCCACTAAAATATTGAAATTTTTGATATAAGATAAATAAGTAGCTATACTCATATTGAGCTGATAAAACTCCAAAATAAGTCGTTCAAACAATTATAATAAAAAAATGTTTGATGTAGTATAGTTTATAATATATTATTAATTTTCGAGCTTGTTAACATTATATATTCTCATTTGTCATGTTTAAATTTAAATATTTATTGCATGTTTCTCACTGACTTACATTTAACTGTGAAGTTTCATTTACAGTTCTGTTGATGTTGGTATATCGGTCGTCTAAAATAATAATAATGATAATGATGATATAATAATATAGTAACTTAAGTACTATAATAATGTAGTAATTTAAAAAAAAATATATAGTATATGTCCATTCTTAAAAGTAGCTAAATCTAATAATAATAGTTAGTTATATGAATATTTTAATATCTTTAGTTGTACATTGAGTACAACTTTCAGTATACTATGTAACAGTGTAACACTATGATCCAGTACTTTCCAACTGATACAAGTTGAACTCAGCTATTAACTGTTATGATTGTGTTGATTTGTGTAGTACGTAGTAACGTTGAAAAGTACCGGATTGTACATTCTTTTGTTAGTGTCGTTTATATACATACATTGTTGAAAAGCATCTATACTGTCTATTAATCAAGTTCTGTTTTTCTTATATAAAAAGGTGAAATGTGAATTTATGAAATAGGCAAATTTTGGAAATAGCAACTCATATATCAATCAAAATAAAACTTAATAAGTTTACAGCAAATAATTTACAATTTTAGCAAAGAAAAAATGGAATATTACCTTCTTTTGTGTATATGCTTGTCTATAAATGACATTTGCTCATATAATTCGCATGTCTTTTTTCTAGATGCAGAACCGCTTAGTATATTTTCTTGGCTTTGTCTTTCCTTTGAATAATACTGTTGTAATCTACACCATCGGCTTATACATTCCTTTATTGAAAAGTATAGCTATAGTATACTCGTATAATATATAACTTAGCAGCGTTTATAACACAAATTATGACTTCTAATGTATGACATACATCGCCTACGACGCGCCGAGAGTGAACGAGACAGCGAGCTTCTTCTCATACTAGTCACTTGTTTCAAGCGACCAAAAATGCTTTCTCGGCAATCTCGGTCGTTCGACAATTTTAGATATCAATAAGGGACGGCGGGGGGGAGGGGGCATTCTAAATAACATATAAGTTTTAATAAATTGTAGTAATAGTGTACTCCTTCCATTAATTCAGAATTGTATAAATCATGTTAAAACGCAACAGTTTATAAGATATTTAATTGTTTACATACTAAGGTATACTTGATATATTAACATATTTGATATGTTAAATTAACATACCAAGAGATATGAAACACATTTGACTGTTCAATCGTACGTGAATAATGTCGAGTTCTACATCAAGACTCACCTGAACTGTGAATATAATGAATATGCGAACATTTACGATAATTAATTTGTATTGCGATTTTTTCGTTAAATTATTGTCTAAAGAGGGCTCAATCCGGCAGCCGAAACTTGTAATGAATATTTGTATATAAATTGAGTTTTTATTATTTTCTATTTATTTTTTACTATATATTTTACTTTCGTCTATCTGTAATTTACTCTTTTAATTGTATGACTTTTTTAAAGAAATGTGTTGACTCTTATTTTGCCCTTTATTTATTGTTATTTATTTTGTAGAAGAGTCCTTCAATCTGAATGTCTAATTTTCAAATAGTGCACATCGCCACTAGAAGGAGACAGTGACATTTTTCATATTTAAAAAAATCACATAGAATAAGATAAAAAGTTCAGAATGATGAGATTTCTTAGTAAAAAATTTTCCTTTTTTGATAAAATGTCTGCGTTCAGTAGACTTAACAATTGACATCAACCAATGATGATGAGATGAGTTCCCATAATTGGACTCCAAGAATGAAAACTAATAAAAATTTTATAAGCCCTAATAGGATTGTGCACTCGTTCTGTTCCAAAAAGACAGAATTTGTATTAATCATTGTGCCGTCAATGTGCTGCTACATAACTGTATATCAGTTATAATAAAGCCTCGTTTACAAGAGCCGCACAGGTTGTGTCGCATGTCGCGAGTAACATTGCAGGAAAATTTGTCACATGTCGCTAAATGAGCGTCTACAATAGTCATAACGATTGTTTGTACGCAATTTGACAAATTCTAAACGTCAATTTGCTATGCTGTGATTAGCTGAGCTCATATGACACGCCTGTTGCAGTCGCAGAAAGTTGAAGTTGGCTCAACTCCGTACGACAAGAGCTCTTGCGACTACACAATCATGCGATTATATGCAACACTTCTGCGATATTTCATACTTCTACGACATGCGACACAGCTTGTGCGACTATTGTAGACGAGACTTTACATGCAAGCATAGCGTTTCAGAATTCCACGACTTCGCAATGTACGGTTTTCTTCTTCTTCGTTAATGGCTCCCTCGGCGACAGTGACAGAGGGGATAAAATCCCGAGGAGTAGGGCACACTTCGCACACACCCTCAAAAAGAGGGGCGCTGATGGAAGAATGGTTTAGCTATATTTGTATATTCACAAATTGGAGGAAAGCCAATAGGAGTCGGCATAGTTTTAGAATAGGATTAACCAGACATGGAAAGATATCATTGTTGAATTTGGGGAATTTGTTGAGAAAGTAATTAACGCGATTTTGTCAGCTTTAGGACAGGAGTCTGTTGACAATAAAATATGTGATTAATGTCTTTTGGGGGGATCTCCGCAGGGGCAGGCCGGAGAGCTTATAATGTGCTTTCTGTAGAGACTATATTGGAAATTGTTTGATTGGATCGTATGTGATTAATCATGACAATTTCCTCTCTTTTAAATGATTTTTGAAAATACCAGGGATTAATAGCGAGCTTGAATAGTATTCTGCATAAAGCTGTCCTTTGACACGAGTTGTTCTTGAAGAAAGGCGGAGAATTTCATGTTCTTGTTAAGCTTAGAATCCAAGTGGAAATTCGCGTACGGAACAGAGTAGACTGTAGTCGGACGAGGTGCAAGCATTCTTGGCAAGTTGCTATTTCCTTCTCGGTGATGCTCTTGTGAGAAGGTACCCAGAAGAAAGTCACGTAACAATTCTCTTGAAGCATTATCCTGAGTTGATATTTGAGCAGAGTGGTCCAAGTAGTTGCTAGAGTTAACGTGACTAATTGCCTCCAGCACGCTTTTTGAATTTGTATAGATAAACATGTCGGAACAACTATATTCTGTAGCCGTGCACAAGACCTGAACAATTGCCCAGGCATCGGCCGAAAAGATGAAGGTTTCGGATAGTCCATGCATAATTCTGATATTGAGTTCTGAAGAATGGATGCCTGCCCCCACCGCCGACGAATTGTCCAGTGTAGATCCATCACTGTAAAATGAAATGCAGGATGAGGTAAATTCCGATGTTTTAAGAGCAAATTTAGCTTGGAAAGTTACTGGAGAATTAGAATTATTAATCGAGAATATACAATCGTTGAATGGGTAGATGTAGATGGAGAGGGTAGTTTCTACAGGGTAGTTGTAGAAAAGGAAAAGTATTTGAGCGATAAATGCTAATATTTATATATTTTTGCGCGGCATAGATACGCAAATCCGGAATTTTCTTAAGAGCGTCGGCCCGTTTGGTGGGATTACATGTAGTATCTTCAATGGCTTTAAAGCTGTCGAGAACCGAGTTATCATGGATAGTAAGGTTTTTATATAGGAACTTGGAGATGAGATGAGTGAAGCGAATAGAGAGGAGTTTCTTTTATTCTGCGAGGAGGACGCTTGTAGGCGTAGAAATCTTGTAGCCGCCCACGCATCGAAGAGCCTTGAATTGTAGTCTTTGAAGTTTGAGAAAGAGCCCTTGGTAGTCCTTTAGCTGGTAGATTTGGCTACCGTATTCGATTGAACTGCGAAAGACTGAACGATATATCATCAAGAGTTGGTGCGGATGGGAGCCCCACCAAACCCCGGCTAGGAAAAAAATGATGTTAATAACCTTTAAACTTTTCTGAATGAAGTATTCTAGATGCATTTTGAGTCGGGAATCAAGAATGACTTTTAGAAACCTTGTTAGCTCGATCAATTGCAAGTCTTGTCTATTAATATGAAGAGGTTTGGACATATTCAGTTTCTATATGTTTGTGGCAAAAATCATAAATGATTTTTGACTTGCTGGGAGACAGATTCAGTTCTCGGTCTCTTAGGAAGGAGAAGAGCTTGTTGAGCGTGGCCTGTATCGCGATTCTAGCTTTGCTTGTGTTGCTATTTGTGGAGAAGACGACAATGTCATTAGCATATTATAGAATGTAAGCACCTTCGTAGATGCACTAGACGATGATATAGATATTGAAGAGAAGAGGGCTTAACGCAGAACCCTGGGAATACCCTTGAGGAATCAATAAGGCCCCTTGAATAAGCCGTCCACTATTATAAAGATGTGACGTTCATATATCAGATTGCCAATAAATCTTCTGACTTGTGCCGGAATTCCCATCCTCTTCAAATCATTAAGAAGAATCGACAGGATTACATTGTCGAAAGTTGTTGTGATGTCGAGGAAAGCGCATACAATGTTTTTTTTTCCGCAAAACCAGCATAAATGTAGTTTGTTAATGTGACTAGATTGTCAGCACAAGAGCGTCCCGGACTGAAACTCAGTTGGAAACGAGAAAGAATGCGCTCTGATTCGACGAATCACCTCACTTGGAAGTAGGTGACTTTTTTAAGATTTTTAACAGACAGAAAATAAACGAGATAGGGCGGAGGCCCCTCCCCCCTGATTTGGGGATAAAAATTATAAGAGATTGTCGCCAGCTTTCCGGGAAGTCGCCTTCCGCGAAGAGACTATTGAGGATAGTCAGAAGATGATCATGATTTGACGGCAGATTTTTAATAAGCTAGTAGTCAAATTGATCTAGTCCGGGAGCTAAATTGTTCTTTAAGCTTAACATTGGCGAGTTCAGGAGTTCCTCCCTTCGAACAGGTTCGTCCAAAAATGTGCGAGTGGTGCGGCCCTCAGACATGGCTTCTAGCGAGTCCAAAATGCCAGGTTTGCAAGTTGGCAGACATAGCTTATTTAGTGCCGTTGAACCGGTCCGAGTTGTAACTTTGACTGGAATTCGCAGAATTGAGATCACGTTTTATGGGCCTTGATAAGCTCCCAAATTTTAGTGGTGAGCGTATTCCTATTAAAGTTATTACAAAGTTTTCCAACCCTGCCTTTTGATTGATTTGAGCATCCTGGTGCACTGAGCAGCTACTCTCTTGTAATTGAGATAAAGATCCCAGTTAGAAGAACGACTGAAGGTCGCTATGGCGATGCTTCTGTGTTCGACAGCTCGGTTAGCCTCATTCCACTAAGGCAGTGAGGCTCTCCATGCACGTAATGGGGAAGATCTCAGCGTTGCATGGCTGAAAGGGAAAATATCAGATATTGCATTCTTGACGTCGTCATACTATTTATTGTAAACTGCAGAAGGCCTCTTATCACGCAAAGACTGTTTAGTAGATGGTAGAGTGTGGCCTCCTGATCTTTGCTAAATTTGAGCTTGTAGAGAAATTTGTGGTAAGACAAAAAGGTACAGGTTTTTAGTTTCAGTTTAATGGGGAAGTGGTCGCTGCCCCAAGTATTGTAGCCAGTCGTGGTCTGGCACCAGAGGATCAAATTATTGAAGTTATCAATATCTGGATATTGATGTTAGAGTTTAGAGGAGCTTTAGAGTGAGAGCGATAGTGGTTGAGGATTTTTTTCTTAGCCATTGTGATCGGACTCCGAACAAGCTTCTGATTAAGTCTTCCCTTTAATTACTTTCATGGTTGAAATAATTAATTTATACTCGAAGCACTCTCATTACTTTACGCCATTCAGTTTAATCTCTAACTGAGAAGGTTGTCTGTAACCTTGGACCTGGGTCTTCCCAATGCAGCTAATTGTAGTCCGCTGGATTCTTCCTTTCTTCCTTGCTCCCAGAATGGTTGCCCAAAAGTCCCTCGATAAATCTCGATTTGCCGGGATTAATGTCCAATGTGCGCTTATTGACTAAACTCGCGATGGAAGATAATAATCACAAAACACAATAATAGTGTCTTTTGTGTTAATAATATATTTATTCTGAATTTTAACAATGAAAACACATTCACTCACACATCCATTTGCTCGCGTTTCTCTATTGTTCATTTCAAACGGTCGCTTCGTGTTGTTCGTTAACTACGCAGAATGGCCTTCCAATATGGCTGTCGATGGATGATGTAATTCACAAACTTCTATATATACTACTGTTACGTCCAGACTCCACAGTTCTTTTCTTCGACGAGAAACTTTCGTCATCACAAAGAATTAGTGAGCAGTAAACCACTTGAAATAGGAGCTGAGAGCAATAAATGCTCGTTTTAAACTAACAACCCATCCGGGACTGAACCGTTGGGTTAGATATTTTGAACCAAGTATCAAATAGACAAACCTTATCTCGAGGACTATAACATAAAATAAGAGCTGAGAACAATGAACGCACAGTTTTTAACTAATAAACCACTCGGGACAGAACCGTTGGGTTGATATTGGAACCAAGGGCCAGATAGGCGAAACTTAAGAACAAACAAACTAGGCTTTGTAAAATGAAACAGCGGGTGTGAGCAACAAATGACATGTGGCTCGCATCTATTAGACACTCGAGAAACGGACAGACTAGGCTTTGTAAAATGAAACAGCGGGTGTGAGCAACAAATGACATGTGGCTCGCATCTATTAGACACTCGAGAAACGGTCGATGACGAAAGTTATAAACAATATCCCTAATCCTGGATTGGCTCAGCAGTACACGTACTCCGCTCTCGGCGTCACTAACTCGCCATATAAAAGGAGAGGTCCTCCACGAGGAGCGTCACTTCTTTTTCGGGACTCGGCAGTTATTAGACTTCTCCTTCGGGACTCGACTGTTATTAGACTTCT
>NW_017304472.1:371661-388578 GCF_001594115.1 Trachymyrmex septentrionalis | reverse complement strand
GTCCATTCCCGAATTAAAGGGATTTTTCCTTGACTCGAAATTCGGACCGACGATCGCACCGCCCGTAGGAAACAGGCGTCATAGCGTCTTCACGAGACGTTGACCCATATTCCGAAGCGGACAAAAAAAAAGGGTGCGTTCGACTCGCCGGTGTTTGTTTCCAGGCAAATATCTGCGAGACTAGAGTCTGACCGTCCTTCCACGCTCCATCCTTTTCTACTCCCTTCTCTCTCTCTTTAAAAACCCACTTTTCCGGAGCTTGGACGTAACACTACTAAACTGCTAACTTATTTGAAAAAGTGGCCCCCAATTTTGATGCAACATTATATGCATGCGTCGAGAACCGCTCCGCGTGACCTCGTGATGTATATCTGCACATGTATAGCTGCGTACACATCAGCACTATTTTGACAGGTTAACCTAATTTAACAGTATTAAAATCCCCAAATATTTATTTTCATAATCCAGCTATTATAAAGTAAAAAATAAGAATTATTTTATTTCTTTTAATATATACAATGTATACACATATATAACAATTAAGTAATATAAATTGAATGTTTGAGGTAATATGAAGATTAATAGCTTAACAAAATTATTTAAAAATATATGAATATATTTTAATAAAATATATTTTGCAAAAAATATTCAAATTCGGTCAAAATATTCTTAAATTTCACTATTATCACACATATGATAACTATTTGTCTCCTAAAACTATAAATATATAAAAATATTATTAAGAAAGTTTTGTACATTTTTTTAATATGATAACAAAATTATGAAAAAATATCTGAGTATTCTAAATTATTGCATTAAAAATTTTCTCTTCCAAGAGAAATAATATCTTTGTTATGAAATTACACCACTTCATAAAGTAATACGTTTAGCATGTGAACAATTAATGGAAGACAGCCATACTCTGCCATACTGCATTCCTCTTTGGGTAGATTCATGACGCATGCGCAGAACTACCATACAATTTCGGGATTTATTTCACATAAGCCTAAGAAATTAGCAGTCTAGTAGTATATATAGTAGAAGTCTGTGATGTAATTTCTCATCGGTTCGAAATAATCGGTCACTATCTTTCTAATTCGCAATGTTAATGAGCTTTTTATGCTCTGTATACACCTCTGAAATTAACGCAATTAATCGAATTATGTATTTTATTTGAAATCTCGCACTCGTGACTATCTTTGCGTTGTTCATCCGATTCACGTCGAGTTTCGGGTTTTTTTATACTGAATTACGCGTAATTTCGTGTTAATCAATGCTTTCGCGCACCGCAAATTATTAGAATTGCGTTTTTCGCACAAAATTGAGCCGCACGTTTTCATTAGGACTTTCCCCAATGGCTGCCCTACGTTGACTCACTAATAGCGTCTTCTTCTTGAACGCCTCGTATTCCGCACATGCGCCAAGATGAAGTCTTACATTGTTGCCGCGGTTTTGTCGTTTCGTATTTAATCACATTTATTCTTCGCACTCACACTATTTCTATGTATGTAATTATAAAGATTATTTTGCTGTTAGAAATACACAATAAATTTCAGGTAGCAAGCACACGTCATTTTGACGTCATGTTAAGATGTTTTCAATGTGAAATCAATGTTGATTCAATCGAAAACTGTATCATTCACTTTGAACGAAGTGTCTAAAATAATATAATTGCGCGATTTATCGTATGACGCACCCACCATCGAAGAAATTTTCGAGGTTGTCGATGAACCGCTCGTAACATCTATTCGACACCTGCTTCAAACATCCGAGGGGCAAAAAAAGCTGCATGCAAATTATGATTTCTTGGGACAGAAATATTTGAAAGCGGTCTTGATCGATAAGAAAGTCGTCAACATAGACGTTGTGTACGGAATTTATTTCAGCGACGAGGGATGCTTGATGACAAACGTATCACCTTGCACAAAAACGACGATATAATTATAGATGGGAAAAGATATGATGGAACACCGGGCTTGTATGAGTTAATTTTCATGAAATTTTCCAACAAAAGTATCTGTATGGATGATGATACACGTACAGGAGTATTCTGCTGACAACAAATGCTTACCGGCGCGGTCATAGCCCGAATAATCAAGTAATGAGTAGTAAGGGATACAAGTATAAGAACATAATAGCGCCATTAGTTTCGGGTAAAAAAGTTGAAACAGGAATAAACAAAAGAATGAATTTACCACGTATGATGACGCTAAACGATAACAAGATCGATTATATTCATTGGGACGATCCCAACAAAATTGTAGTTCGTCTGCGATTGCTCGAGGCCTCGCGCCAGGCGGGTCACAATGGTCACGACAACGAGATTCTATCGATTATCAAAGAGCTTTGCGATGTCAGTCTGATTATAAATTAATCTCGTTTTACATCATCGTTCTACACATCGTTCAGTTGACATCGCAATGGCGATCAATAAGTTTGGACTATCGCTTGGAGGAAGCGAATCGTATTATTAGTGGCATAGATTGCTCAGAAATTACGTGCGCGATAATGCTCTTTGCATAGTCGCAGCCGACTTTGACGTAAAGTCACGCAAGATTTGACGAGTAGCGCTATCAGTGGATGATGTTGATGTAGCAAACAAACGATACGTGCAGCAGAGTGTTTAAGATTTGAAAGATCGTCTGAATAAAATCGAGAGAAAGAATGTAGCCTTACAAAATTGTGCAGGTTATGCTAAACGAACTTGAAAAGACGGTTCGAGAAGTACATTGTGTCGAATAATTGTTCGCAGTGTCTGACAAACGTTTGCTGATTGATGAATTGCACGCTCCGGCGAGAAGAAATTTTCCGCGAAGACACATCATAGTACACGGATATGATGACTTATGGTGGGCGGATGTGATCAAAATGCGTCCTTATACGCGATTCAATAGAGGTTACCACTACATTCTCACCATTATCGAGCTGAGTAAGCACGCATGGGCCGAGCTGCTCAAAACCAACGACGACAAAGGCGATCGCAAAGATCATTCGAGACGATAGAAGATGTCCAAAAAATTTGCATACTGACAGAGGAAAGGAATTCAGATGTGCAGACAATTCTTGAAGAAATGCGCCATCAACCATTATTTTACGTAATGAAGGCCTCGGTCGTCGAACGGTTCAACCTACATTGAAGAACGACATGTGGAAACAATTTACGCACAATGGAAATTACAAATGGATTGACATCCTGCCGCGTCTTGTATCAAATTACGCGCAAACATCGAACTATTAGTATGCGTCCCGTTGACGTTATTCCCGCGATCGCCGACAGGCTCTTAACCATGGTTTACAATCGCGAAAAGATTGCCGCACTTGCGCGATACAAAGTGATTCGGTACTCGTGAGCAAATTCAAGACAGTCTTTGATAAAGATTACACGCCGAATTAGAGCACGAAGGTGTTTAAAATTATCAAAGTACAACAAACTAATTCAGTGACATATTTTTTGGAAAATTCTCGCGGAGAGCCTATTGATGGAAGATTCTACGAATACGAATTGCACAGCGTCGCTAATCCCAACGTGCATCTCGTTGAAAAAATGTTGCGCATGAGGGGGAACAAGGTTACGTGAAATGGTTGGGATTTGACAATTCGCACAATTCGCGGATACATAAAGACAATTTATTGTAAAACTTATATTTATTATAAAAAAATTATATTTTATAAAAAATGTTTATTATAAAAAGACATTATTATATATATTATACATATTATAAATATCATATACATATTGTATTTACATATTATTACATACTATATTATATATACTATTATATATATATTATACATGTTATATATAGCATACATATTAAACATACTCTACAATATAAATGTGTTTTATTTACATCGGTAATGCCTCCCATTGCAGCGTGAAATCTCAGTTCAGTGAAACCTGGCACAATATACCGCTTATCGTCGTGCGGACTTAGAGCGATTTTTGTTTCTGATATCGTGTACGCCTCGTGCAATTTGAATCTTATGCATGACTGCCTGCGCGTCATTTCGATTGCATCATTCAAGCACCTCGTATAATCCTTGAACGTTATAAATCTCGCTACAATGTTGCTCTTGACGCCCTTGTTCTTTGTATTTTTCTTTACTTCTACACGAAAGGCATACTGTTCCGGAATTATCATTAGAATCACGCTGTTTGTCTCAAGACCGCATGCGACTCCCCCGTGCGCAACTCTCGAAAAGCGAACGTTCCGTGTGCGAATATTCAGTTCGCTGCCCAATTCCGATCGTTAAAGATCACGTACAATCGACACTCATTCTCAACGCATTTTCTCGAATTAAGTGCGAACCTACTAAATTGTCGTCGCGTATTGTCGGTGTTCTGTCACTTACCGTGACCGGTATATGCGAGAACATTAAATGCGTGAGAATAACTAGAGTTTCCGCCGAGATTTGCCGGTTTTGTTATTGCTCGCATTCTGTCGAACGGTTGTGAGAAATCACTCCAAATCGTACCAAGTATGAAATAGCTGTACACGCATCTACCAAACGAAATCCATCATCGCTACTATTGTTACGAGCATCGCCTACCGCCCGCTTTGAAGAAATCGTTATTCATATCTATAATAAATCTAACATATTACAACAAAGAGAATCGTCATTACACGTCGCCTTGGCGAGCGAGCCTTCTAGACAAGGTGACACCAGCGACTCATCACAAAACACATACATTTTCGCTCTAAGCTCAACGAATTCGGTTATGATGGCACTGTTGTTCTCGTCTTTCATAAGACCAGGAACTTTTTTATTTGCGAGCGGATTGCCGTAAGTGTTGTCGTTCGAGTAATCGTTTGTGTCAAACTTACTTATATTGGCATATCATGATATAGTAGATATCGTCACATTCTATATGGTATATGAGGCTATCAGTATCAGTATACATAATTTTGCATTTTTCGCGAAACAGCTGTGTCATGTACTAGTGGTGAAATTCGTATAAACACGCCATGTCAAAGATGCACATATCCACGTATATCGATTTGTCGAATTTTACTTACGCAATTCTATCGCGACCAGATTTTTCAAGAAAACGCTTCGACAATGGAAATTTGGTTTCGCGATCATTGCTTCAGTATCATATCTGTCTTCCCACTTTGTTAATAATTTACGTCGATGCGATCGCGCACATTCTCCATGATTTTGCTAAATATAATATTATTTATAAATTTATATAATTTTTTTTTAAAATCATTTTTGATCAAAGTTCTAAATTTTGTGTTTAGAATCTATATAATCGCGAAGCCAGATGGAGATTACGCGAATTGTATACGATGAACTTTGTGATACGGAGACCGTGACGAGTAGGTGCTGACTGCTGCAGGTTATAATAACGTATGACGTTACGCTGCTTGTCGCATAATGTTGTGAAGAGCTTATCATCACGCTTGCCGGATGGTTTCTCACGCGTCGGACAGAACGGTAGGTCAGTGTGCTCATGAAGATGTTGCGGATACTCTACGTCCATCTCGAGAATATAGCCTGTTGTCGAATCTAACGTAATGGTTGTAAAGTCAAAATTTTGTACGTCATCGACTCATCGAAAATCATAAGGCAATGGTTAACACATTGCCCAGTCGTACAGATTGTTGTCGTTATAGTACATCAAGTATGATGACGGTTTCGATGGATCGTATGATGGCATGTAGTTATTCTTGGCTCGCGCATACCTGTTTGAACACTGGCTCAGATCATCGCGATATATCGTGTTCGATAAACATGATTATGTCAATGTCTGTGAGCAGTTCAAATTTTACATCAGTTTACATGTTTTAACATGGCGTTCCACGTAAAGCCCTGTAAGGTGTAATAATATGCGGGGTTGAGCCCACAACTCGCGCAATTATTGTGGAAATTTTCGGAAATATCGGCCGACAACAATATGTCCGTTTTCAGATACAGATTACTATATTCACCGAGTGTCCGAATGGAGAACTGTTGCCATATGTTAACGGCGTGCGCGTAAGCGTTCTCTGATACCGTGTCGTCTGTGAATGAACTGTAGAATGACTTAGCTCCTCAAACTTTTCAACACAGTCAATGTACTCGTATGGAAAGATGTCCTTTCGTGTCAAAAGATTATAATTTTCTTCGGATAAGTTAGAAACTTCGCGTTGCAATATCCATAGCTTATCTTTACTGAGAAAAGATACCAATTTGTCCAAATTAAAAGCGAAAAATCTGTATGAATCTATAAACCATAATTTTACACAATTTTTTTGATTGCTTTTAATACTATCGACATGTATAGTAAACGAGATATATTTTTCTTTAGTTATCGGTAAAAGATCAACGCATTCTTCCTCGATAATGAAATACGTAATAATCCTAATAAGTAATGGAAAACTACGGTATGCGAATCCCTATAATTTAGATTGCAATTTGAGTGTGCGTGACCTCTGTATCGCCCGGTTAAATAATAATGATCGCGCATCCGCGTATCGTTTGATGCAAATGGCTTCTCGCACACGTGGCAATGCGTGGCGCTGTTAAATTTTTGCCAATTGTCTTGCATGAAATCTACCATGGGTACGTTAGCTGAAATTGTCGACTGTACACTATGCGCCAAATTTCTGAGTTCTTCCGCTATACAGTTTTTATCACGACGAAACCGATAGTCCGACAATGAGCCGTCGTACGAGCAGTTCACATAATACCTGATGCTAAACACATTATGATGATGATATGTGTATGTAGCTGATGTGGGATTCTTATCTGTTTTCTCCAATGCACACTCCAGGTCGACGTAAACAATGAACGGAACGCGTTCCTTCTTGCAGTAGTTGTCGAAACTCAGCCATTTGTCGTCCTCGCTCAGTAGTCTGAACACGCAGTCATTCAGTTTTTCACAGTCCTCGCTGTGGATCCAATTTAGAGCTCAAGCTGAAGTAGGGAAATTGAAGAAACCGCGCATTTATTATTATTATTATTATTATGTGTATGTATCTATCACAGAAATATTTCCTGTTCTTGTTTTTGGTAACTTACAAGGCGAGACAAATCCTTGATCAGCGCAAAGTGTCCCGCGTTGTCATTCTCCAAGTTTACGTGTTTGTTCCTCTTTTGGTTGGCGAATCGTATCGGCACAATCCCCTTCTCATCGGTGTAGACAGTTGATGAAAATATTAATATCATTCAAAGTTTCGAATTTCTTAATTTAACTCGACATTGGAAATTCGATGTCCGCGAGATTTTGAATTGATGTATTATATAATGCGGATGCGAGAATTCCCGTTCCACATGTTTTTGAGCCGGTTACAGAGCGACAACAACAGACTATGCGAAACACGCATTGTCCGCGGTTTGCACGTTGATTACGTTCACTTTAGCAAGCATTTTTAATTTCTCGCGGGAGGTTGATATGACAACCCGCGAGCAGAGGATTGTGCATGTTCGCGTTTACCGTTAAATTCAGTATACGTGACAATACCCATTCGCTATCGCGTTCCTGAAACTCTTCCAGTGATGCTAGGGTAGGCTCGATGACGCGCGATACGTACCACTCGTGCAAATCGGTATATCAATATACGAGTAGTTCCGGGTGGGTAGTTTTGTTCGCGCGTTTATCACTCGCCACGAAACTCATTGAAAACAGTATTTATTTTTATAGAGTTATATTGTTGCATTACATTATGCACATGCTCGAGCACAATTTTACTCGCGTCTTCGAAGAATTGGCGAGGCTCAATATATTTAGAGTTTATCACGCCTGTTAGAATGCGGCTTTCGAACGCCGTTTCGATGACGCGCCTACGGAGTCCGTACCCGGCGTCCACATGCACGAATCGTTCACGTACCGAATCTTTTAAACTCTCAAGCCGCGCGACATGCGATCAGTGATTGTATCAGTGATTACCGATCAATATAATCGCGGGCGATTTGATACGAGTCTGCTCCTCCAATAATTCTATAAATTCATCGCATTGCTGTTCCCATGCGCTGCGCTTGTCTATGCTTATATCTAAGCAGGGTAGCTTGCTCAATCAAATCGTGCTCCATGTTGTCATTTGCGCTGCCGAATTGGCTAGTAATGCGTGTACCTAAAGTGTCATTTTTATATCGTTGTGTGCGTTTTATTTTATTTTTATTAATGATATCAGGCATTTCATGCTTTTGAAAAAAATCTTAAATTACGCTAACAAAGCAGCTATACTTGGATGCAATTGCAAATATTGCATTTTTGTAGGTGTTGTATCAAATTATATTGATGATGTTATCGTTAAAATATGTCCTTAAAAAATTTTTTATATTACGCTGATAAAGCAGTTGTATATTAGCTGATATTGCACTATTTGGCAACGTCACATTTGTATTAAGTTATATTAATAATTATCATTCTCGAAAAATCTTAAATTACGCTAACAAAGCAGCTGTATATTAGCTTATATTGCACTATTTAGCATCGTCACATCTCAATTATATCACATTATTATTATTATTATTATTTAGCAATGTCGCATTTGTATCATATTATATTAATCATTGTCATTGCTAAACATGTTAATTGTTCTTGAAAAAAATTTCTTACAATATATTACGCTGACAAGGTCATATTGAAATTTACAAATTTGCTGACACTGCAATTTACGTTAATGTCATCATCGGAGGTGATCTCTAAACATCTTTTTTTACCAAAAAAATGTTGGAAGAGATAAGATTTAAATAGAGATTGGAATAACGATACTACATCAGTCGCTCAGACAGATTCACTTTGCAGTGATCTCCAGCGCTATGGATTCATATGTTCAATATGAGTCGAGTAAGTAAGTATTTCAATTATATTTGTTTGCAAAAATTTTTTTTTTCTATATATTGCTTATTCTGTTTTTTTCATTACAGCATAATCTTCTTATACTATTTTGACAAGACTATTAGCGTTGACACCGACGGCTTATAAATTTTTGAAGATTGGAATCGTCGCGGGGCCAACCTCTCATATAGAAATTAGCGATACCCGAGGCAATCGCATCATCTTGCCGCATCTTACGTGGATGGCGTTTATCGAAAAACGAGCAGATATCCAGCGATTGGTACGTCATCTAAATTAATGATACTGAACCTTGTCATTGAATTTATTAAAATACGTGATGTTGACAATGTGAAATTATCTATGTGACAAGTGTGTATATATGTACATATGAAACCGTTGACTATACTTTTTATGCTTGAACTCGGACAATCGAGCACATATATTTCGATTTGTGTCAGTATATTAATATTATAAGCGACAAATTTAAATATTTTGTGACTCATTTACGTCAAAATTGTATAAATAACAAAACCGATGCTATAGATACTTTGTGTAAGATTTACGATAAAAATTTATATTGAATGCGAATTAATAATGTACGCTGTAGATAATATTGTATATAATGCATTACATGAAAAATAAATGTTTAAAATAAAAATATTCTGTGTCTGTAATTAATCGTTCCTTCTTCGCGGCATCGTATTATGCGCGTATCACGCGCGACCGTACCATCAAGTTCTCTAGAAAAGTAATAATAGTTATAATTTGGTAGAATTAAAAAATTTCATGAATAATCGGATTGACTAGACGCTGGGAGAGAAAGTACGTAAGAAGAAGATGGCGACGCATGAAAGATGTTAAGTATTAATGGTAAGTATAGCGCGTGGTGAGGACGCGTTTATTGGCGACGGCGGACCGCGCCTAGAGGCGGCAGTGAGGACTGACAGTGGCGAATCGCACTCGGAGGCGACAGCAGGGACCGGCGGCGGATCGCGCCCGGCGGCCATTGACTCCGCGTGACGTCATCGCCGCAACGCGGATGCAAGTTTCACACATCTCCGCTACGTAATTTTCCGCATCTAAGACATCCTCGTCCCCCGCACCGCAACATCATCCCCTCTACGACGGCACCCACTGTGTCGTCATTCCCCTCGCCCAGTGACGTTATGCACTGTGACGTCCCCCTTTCCCTCCACCTGTGACATCATCCCCCTTCTCTTCTCCCTATGACGTCATTCCCTTCCCTCCCCTACTCGCGGACCTCCCCGTGCCGCGAGTACCCCCTCTTCAGAGAACCTGGGTTCTCTTGGTTATGATTCCCCTATCTACCTTACTTACAAACTATCGTTGAAAAATTAAAATTAGAAACCATAGTATCGCAAAAATGGATTTTGTCAATAACGTGCCATGGAATGATATCAAATCTTTATTACAAGGTAAGGTTAGGTTTTACCGATTCAATAACTAAAGTAATAATATGCAATGGATTAATCAAATATCCACCCGCTGGGGAATCGAAGCTTTACAAAAACGTATCATAGGATAAAATACAATTATTATTGGGAAAATCTGAAATCCGATATCCAATAATATATTCAGCAATGTTTGCAATGCCAATTGAAAAAATTAGTAAGAGTCAAAACTAAACAACCAATGATAATCACCGACACATCAGGTTTTTTTTTTTGACAAGATAGCAATGGATATCGTAGGATCTCTGCCAAAAACAGAAAGAGATATATATTTTAACCTTCAAGATCAATTAACGAAATTTTGCATGAAAATACTGCCAGATCAGACTTCTAAAACAATAGATATTGTAGCTTTTGTAGATAGATTCATTTACATATTAGGAGCGCCAAAGGCTATATTAACCGATTAAGGAAGAAATTTTATCAGTGACTTAATGAAAAAGATTGCAAAAAATTTCAAAATACGCAAATTTCGCACAACCGCTTTTCACTCACAATCGAATGAGTTTTTCTTTAACAAGCACTGGGAATGAGTATTAGAAAGATCGCATCATGCTGTGGGCGAATATTTGAAACATGCAAATTCGCAAAAACAATGGGATAGATGGATCAGCCTCTTGCAATGTTCAATTATTATACAATACTAACGTACATGAGGCAACAAAACACACTCCGTACGAATTGATATTCGGAAAAATAACTCGAATACCTTCAAATGAAGTCTTTAGCACCGAATAACAAATTATCTAATTACAATGATTATTTAATAAATCTTGTCACGCAATTCCATTCTGTACACACAAATGTTCGTGAGAATATCATCAAAGCTAAAGAAAAATCAAAGAACATTACGACAAGAAAATTAATCAGCGGATCTTTAAGCCTGGAGATCAGGTATTTTTTTACTAAAAGCGCCGAAAACCCAGTAAATTTGGAGATCAATACATAGGCCCACACGAAATCCTAGAAATATTAAACAGGAACAATATTAAAATAAGAATAAAGAAAAATAGTCGCATTGTTCAACGCAACTGTTTGTGAATTTCTCACATTAACTCAGCTCGTAATAATTAAACAAGCAATTAAATAAATCAAATTGACTTCATCATTTGACTCGATCATTTCAGATAATGGATAGTCATGTCAAAAGAATAACTGCTATGTTTATACTAATAATATAGACTCGAGAAACTTACGGAATAATAGGCTATGATTGTGGCTCTGCATTTGCAAATTTAACAACTTTATCATTAGTAAATGAATGCGACATTTCACAACAAACAGTAAATTCCATTGAGGTTTATATACAATTGCTTCAACTCAACGATTTTAAAACCGTAAAAGTGATACAGTAAACTTGAAATAGAAGTACTGTAAGAAGATGCGGAATGTTTTCCCATACCTTAGACGTACATAATGGACAATTCTCATATATAGCCGATGTGTCTCGAGAAGCATGCATATTTAGGAAGCTTCGAAATAGGCACTTGTATAACAGGATTGATATTAAATCAGACAGCTTCACGCTTATACTTTTAGCCGACCATGTTGACCATGATAACGCATGTACCGGTGACGCTTATTCTGATTCTTATAGAACTTGGGGAAATGTTATCATATTAGGCAGCATCAAAATTACTTTACAAAATTATATCGTCGATGTGCGAATAAATACAAATCGCGTACATTTCAGATTAGGAGTAACCTGCGAATTAAATGCCACTTGATGTATTGATATAGAAGGAGGAGAAACCTTTTGGGAACCCGTACTAGCTGATCAATGTAAATTCTCAGATTATGACGTGTTGTATACCAGACACACTAATAAAATATTTGATCCTACTAATGAACATTCTCAAACAGTTTACTCGTTAACCACGCCAAACATGATTTTTTTCTTTGACAAGCACTGGGAAATATTCCGTTTGTGGACGTTTGTATACTCATCAGAACTGAACATCCGAAATTAATAATTTTTGAGACCTCATCAGGAGTCGAAGTTTTTAAAATATCTTTGTGTCTATATAAACCTCGATCTTTTCACATACATAAACTTGAAATTTATATACGTGGAGAGGCATATTCGTACTCAGATTAATCAGTTATATAGAAATATATTACTACAATAATGTCAACTCGAATACCAGATGATGCAAAATTCATTAGCAACAGTCGCTAGATCACCTGACGTTTTTGCATATCACTTTTTGAAAGGACCTGGATACATGGCATTTTTGGCCGGAGAGATAATTCACATTGTAAAATGTATACCAATCAACGTTTGCTCGGACCTTCGAGTGCTACGAACAACTTCCAGTACTTCGAGGAAACAAAAACGTACTTTCTAACTCCGCAAATATTGATACGACATGAAATTCAGATCACTTGTAATTCATTCGCCCGCCATGTACTTCTTAGGGAATGCATGATACAAAATGATGTCTAAACCTGTAGAGACAGCCTATCGTAATAAAGCCTTCTACAAAAGCATCATGGAAATATGTCAGTCCAGGAACATTGGCAACCAGTGATGTATACTCTCAATCTGACTTGAAGAAACTTAAAGACCATATAATGTTCCCTGCAAAGCGACCAGCAATTCTCAACACTATAGCAAGTATTTTGGGACAATCAACCATACTTAACGGAAGGTCTCTCTCGAATCTCATCGACGAAACATCAATAGAAAGAATCGCAATCTCCGCATGGACAAAATTGTGGAACAAATTTTTGATATTTGGCAATATTAGTGATAGATTGATAGAGATATATTTGATCGGCAGATTTATCAAATTATTTCTTGACACATTCGTACATCGATACGCCTTATACACAGAATGGTCAGTGTATCTGCTAGGAGCCATATGGGATTCACTTATCCAGCTTCTATTACCGATGAGTCCGAGAACGGTGACCCCGAATGTGGAAAAATATCTCTATTGCATACACCCGCGTGGTCGTGGGTTCAGTCATCAGCCGAACCAAACATCATTTACTGTGTCAAAGTAAACATAAAAATTATAGGAAATCCCATATAAATAAAGTTGCGATCGTGATTGGCGGACTGAAACTTAAGGTTGCTGTCATTGACGCTGTGGCGTACACAAAAGAATGTCTATTTTACGTTGGTATCCGCTCTATATATATATATATATATATAACGTGTAGTTGTGTCATTTGTATTTTTTCGAATGTAATTTGTTCGTGACAACATCTAAAATCGACGCACTAAAAGAATTGCCTTCGATCATCAGCCGAACTAAACATCATCAATGACGCATACTTATTATACTGCTTCCACGTGGCATACAGTGGAAGCAACCAATCCACAAGTATCATTGGTGAGGGATGTTTGGTTCGACTGATGACCTAGGACAATTCTTTTAGCGCAGTAAGTTTTCGCCGATTGTGCATTACCTCCGCGCCTCCGCAAAAATATAGGAATAGAATTACTTTTGTTTAAAAATTTCAAGTATCGTTGCATATTATAATGCATTTTGTTTGTTTTCTATGTAATAATTTGCTTAATTACGTAGACTATGTAGTCGTTATGTACATATACATTGAGTGATATACATAAATTGTCCTGATGGTCGATACTTAAAAACGTAAAAAAGTGTCAGGAGCATATTACAGATCGTAATATAAAAAAAAATTATTAGAGGCAGCAATTAGCACATCTCAATCGCTGGTAACATTATTTAAGAATCAAACGTTGCAACCGTTAATTAAAACGCATAATAATTACCTTTGTGAAGTGCAAAGTCATGTAACAAAAATCGATAAACTTCGAACGAAGTGAAGACAAGAATAATAAAAATCAATCGAGTAATACGAGAATAAACATAACTTTTATGGCACAAAAAATATTTCAACGAAAATAACAAATGATAACAAACAAAATGATTGTTAACAACGAAAATCACATGGGCAATAGAGATAACGGATATAAGCTCTGCGGCGTTCAAAGTATTTTAAGGAAAATAAAAAATAATGAGAAACTAAACGAAATTGAAACAACCGAAAACGATCGGAATAGCGTTAATAGACATAATCTCTGCGGCGTTTAATGTATTTTAATCGAAATAATAAATAATGATAAGGAAAACAACAACATGGGCAACGAAAAAAAATTAATTATTAATAATGGACATAACCTCAATGTACAACTTATTTTGTCGAAAACAGCGAATAATAAGCAAATAAAAGATGAGAGCGGTGAAAACTGCACGAGCAAAAACAATAATAATGATAATGAAAGCAAGCGGTGTGAAAATGTCTGCAAAGATTTTTGTTAGTCTAGAATCAAATAACGGTAAATGTATTTGAATTAATTATAATAAATATAATATATTTATAATATTTAATGTTTGTCATATTTAATATTTTTACAGAAATTAATAAAGAAATAGTAAAAAACATGGACAGGAAAGTACAATTAACTGAGAAGGAGAACCAGTTAATTTTTCATCAATATTTCACCAATCCATTTTTGTTTAAAAATAATATAACAATGGAACCAGATGACATTTATTGAATGAAAGACAAATGTATTATTTTGCTTTCCGTATTGGTTATTCGCAAATGATAAAACATCTTCATGGGCAGATCCAAAGAAGGGGTTTTACAATTTAAAAAAAAAGAATCGAAAAAATACATCAGCACGAGTGTAGCCAAAAATTTCATTTGAATGCCCAAAATGTCTTGGCTGACAAAATTTAGATTATTTAAGAATAAAATTGTTTGAAATTAAAAGCAAAAAAAGATGAAGTAATTCAAAATAGTGAAACGCTTAAAAGATATTTAGATGTGGTTCCTTTTCTAGCCAAATAAAATTTAGTATTTAGAGGTCATAAGGAAGACGATAATTTTGCAAATAGAGGTAATTTTATAGAATTGTTAGAGCTTATAAAGAAATGCAATTTAGCATTATCTAAGCGCTTGAGTAAATCAAAACAAAATGCTAAATATACTAATCTGAAAATACAAAATGAATTTTTAAACTTGATGACTAAAGAAGTACAACGAGATATTGTAAATAAAATAAACAAAGCTCAATTTTTTACAATTATAGTTGATTCGGCAATTGATTTGTCCAGAGTAGAGCAAATATCTCTGTCTATTAAATTCGTCAATGAAATTTGCATGAAAGATTTCTTGCTTTTGTAGTATTATTTGGTTGTTCTGCTAAAGATTATTATAATCCCATAATCGAACAACTAAAAGCATTTAATATAAATTTGCTAAATTATCAAGCCTACGATGAAGCAACGAAATATGGATTAATAATGTCAAGCTATATTTCTGATTTACAGGCAAGAATAAAAAACGACGTACCCGAAGTAATATTAGTACATTGTTGTGCACATAATTTAAATCTTACGCTTGTCGATTTTGTAAATGCATGTGCAGAAGTAAAATCATTTTTCGGCATTTTAGAACAAATATATATATATATTGTATGTCACCGAAAGCTTGCTTAGGTTAAAATTATTCGAAGAAATAAAAAAAAACATAAATGACATTGGCGATAAATTATTAACGCTAAAAAAAGTTTCTACTATTCGATGGAGTCATCATAGTGTAGTAAATTCCGTACTAATTAAAGCTATTGTACAGATGTTAGAACAAATTGCTATGGGTAAAATTGCTAATGCTACTGGAAAACAAATAGCTGAAGTCAGGGGTATACTGAGTTGCACGCTCTCATTAAAGTTTGTTTTTTTATTAGGTTTCTGGCGTAATATTTTATTAAAATGTGACTGCTTGTCAAAGTACCTGCAGAACCCTAATTTAAATTTAAATACAGCATGTATGATAATTAAAAATACGTTGTTAGAATTAAAGGAAACCAGAAATCCACTGATGAAAAGTATTTTGAATATCACAAAAAGGCAAAAAAAATTGCGGCCGAAGTAGATTTACTTGTGTCGAGTATAAAGTGAAAAAAATAGATGCTTTACAAAATTTGACTATATTTTATCAAAGAGATATAAAGTTAAATGTAGTGGAGGAATATATTTTATTTAAGAAATTGATTGTCACTTCGTGCTGATTTTCTTACTAAAACTATAGAAAATGTATTACATTTCATAATATTAAACGATTTAGAATGCACGTATCCAAATTTGACAAAATTATACAAAATATTTTTAACCTATAAATACTGCAGGAGCAGAAAGAAGTTTCAGCAGATTGAGTTTCATTAAAACGTACTCAAAAACAACAACAAAAGATTTTCTAGACTAAGAAAGATTTTCTAACTTAGCTATATTAAGCATAACATCAGAATATGCTAGTTGCATTGATTTTGAGAATATTTTAGATACATTTAAACAAATTAAAAAGGAAGATTAATTTATAAGTGTTTAATTTACTACAGTTATAGTTTATAAAGTCTAATTTTGTGTTTGCACTTTAATTTGTTCTAAATTTTATTGTTCTTGTATTTTATTACAATTGTTTTGTAATTACTTGTATTCCGACAAATAAATGTTCAAGTAATTAATTCTTGTTTTTAATCACTGTTGATATATATCTATGATAATATTAGGTGTAGTAAAAAGAAATCTATTATTTTTCCAATAGATGGCTTTAGTAATCTGTATCTCGCGTTGTATAAGTGCGATCGGGTTACGCCAAATGGCGTTAGAAAGATAAGATTTCGTACTAAAAAAA
>NW_017304472.1:365338-370768 GCF_001594115.1 Trachymyrmex septentrionalis | reverse complement strand
ATAATGAAATTACTTTCAAAATGGCAACAAGTTATCGAACAAAACGGTGCATATTTGACCTAAATCGGATCATTCTAACTATGCTAAATAAAGCCTTCAATTTAATGCAAAAATAATATATTTCTTTTTACTACACCTTATATGTGAAAAAACATTCAAATGTACTTTATTAAATCAGTAAAACCTATTTAATAGAAAGGAACATTTACATAACAGACACATAACTTATTGTTAGATCAACATATCCGTAACACGCATGTTACCCGTTTGTTCCCTAAACGTAAATTATTAATTGACGCCTCTCCGCTTATGTCCCCTCCACCCCTCAAGGCTAGATACGCCAATGTAAGGCGTATGTTTGAATTTGACGGGTGTATTAATGTAACGTTAGTTATACAAAGGGGATTCTAGACCACGGATACAGCCGCCTGACTGACATCAAGCGTCGAGAGAGGAACTCGTTGAGGGGGGGTGGGGCGAGGGAGGGAGGGGGAGGGGAAAGGTGAAAGAGCGCGTAGAGAAGAAAAATTAAAATATAAAAATGCTGCGTAGAGAAAAGAAGTAAAAATGTAAAAATGCTTACCTGACATCCGTACTCCCCTCTACCTCCTCTGCAGCCACTATCTCCATCACCTCTAATCGTCCTTCTCATTTACTTCCCCCATCCGTGCCGTCTGTCCGGCCCAAGCGGCAACATCTATCGCCTCTACCTCTTTCTCAGCCTCTGTCGTCGTCTCAGCAAAGTATATTACAAAAAATTGTAATAATTCCTCCTCATCAGATAAATCAAAGAAGTCGAGCATGAATTCGACCAATTCGTCACTCGTACAAGATGCGAAATTAATAATTGACAGGCTCTTGCCAAGTTCATGCTCGACTTCCTCATCCTCTTCGGTGGAAGCATCCTCGCCGACAGAGACATCCACCTCCTCAATTTCGCCGGCCTCCATGAAGGAGACATTCTCTCCTTCTTCATTTTTTTCAAATTTATAGGGCTCTCTAAATTTCATTTTATCGCATACCATTTTAAATACAACTGATGAATCCGCGCGCGGACAAGATGTGGACAAGACTGACGCTGAAAAGCATTCTTCGCCGTAGCGAGACTGCCCAGGATTTATTTATGGCAGTCGGTGTATATAAAACAAAGTAAATCAAAAGTATTGCCGCGAGAAGATCGACATAATGAGTTTGGAGGAAGTTGCCTTCGTTGTGCATAGAACATCCGGCTATCAAATGTTACCGTTATACGCATTGAGATATTGATCAATGCCGCCGTCGCCGATGCCACCGCTGCCACCGACGACGCCACCGCCGCCATCGCCGTGCGCGCTATCTCATATATTTACCATCTTTCTCTCGATACGTTATTATGCCGTCCGTTGCGACTCATGTGCATCCTATACTTACTTATCTTTTCATTGCACCTTCTTGTGTGACTCCTTTTACTTATTTATACGCAAAATATATAGTATATATTTTTTATTTCTATTGTATTATACTTATTCGATTATATTTTAATAATTCTCCTAAAGCGAGCGATATTGTCAGACGCGATGATATCATCGATCGTGATGATGCTGCCGGCACAGGTAATATGATACCATAAAAAAGGTAGGAAGAAAAAAAACGAATAAATACCGCAAAGACAGAAGGAATAAATAATTTCAAACGCTGAAACAGTTTAAATATTCATTTATTTTTTATATATTATACATTATCATCCATAGTGTAACTAATAATTCACATTTAATATTTAAATTTTTGTAATAAATCTTACGCTAGGTGTTTGCCGCATTGTATTTGTCATTTTACGCGTCTCACGATGACATCAATGTAATTTAATATAACAAAAATGCGACGTTTGCAATTTCGCAAGCGTCAATGGCTTTATTAGATTTAAGTATAATCAAAGATCTTTCAAGGACTTGCCGCGACAAGTCACAACATGTCACGACATGTTTCGCGGTGACATCATCAATGCGATTTGATATAAATGCGTCGTCAAATAGTGTACATGTGACTAGATTTTTCACGAATATTTGACATGGTACGACATGTCATAACATGTTCGAGCGATGACATCATCATCAATGTAATGTGATACAAATGTTACGTGATCAAGTAAGTGAAAAGATTTAGACACACCGTGTCATTAGTCAATGCATACGATAACATTGAGTGCGATTTGATAAAGCAACCGGCCCAGCTGAATACCAGAGAAGAGTACGTGGGTCGCATGGGAACAATGATGCGACAAGCTCATAGAATTTCTGGAAGAACAGAGTCGTGCCAAATGCCGACGATTATCGATCGGCAAGAGACAATCAGTGACCGCATGTATCGCAAGGTTCGAGAGTTTAAAGGATTATAGATGCGTGGACGATTTATGCATGTGGGTGCCGGATATGGATTTCGATGGCGCGAGATCGAACAGCTTTCGAGAGTCGTATGTTGATAAGATTATCGCGGTGATAAACTTTAATCACATCGAACCACAGCGATTTTTGGAAGACGCTGGCAGTGTAGTACTAGAGCGAGTGCGAGACGTTGTAGAAAGACACGGCAGTGTGAAAGTGAACACAGCGTTCAATGGTATGTTTGTAACGAGCGATAAACACATCAATAAAAGTATCGCCACCCGAAATTTTGAACTCTTTCGAACAACAAATGTGCGCGAGTGGTACGAGCCCATCTTGACACCACTGAACGAATTTCAAGAATGCGACAGCGGGTGGGCATTGTCTCAATAGTGAACGTGAATAAGCACAATCCCCTGCGCGTGGGATGTTACTTCGAGGTGCCGCGAGAAATTATACTTAAAAAAGCGATAATCAGTGTGCGTTCGACGAACAATACGTGCTTCGCGTGATCGGTGGTAGCCACTCTATACCCGGCTAAAAATCATGTGGATAGAAAATCGTCGTATTTATTGTACTATGTATATTATACTACTGTGCTGAATCTCACGAGTATCGAATTTCCGATAATGTTCAAAAACATTAACAAATTTGAAAATCTTAACAACTTATCGATCAATATGTACGGCATCGAAGATAAACAAATCCTTCCTCTACGGCTCATAGGCGATAAAAAAGAAAAATACATCAATCTAGTGTATCTACAAGATGTATCTTCATGTGACAACAGCATTAGCATATGATATGATATTTACCGTTCAAGTGCCTATAAATCCGTGACCGTATTGATTTGCAATGGAATTTGATCGTGATTATTATGTTTTTTCTTCTTTGAAGTACTTCTCAGTTGCCGAATAATTAATCGGCAGTGATTAATAGCAGTGAGCCAATAGATTTATTTATAAAAATTGAATAAATCCTTACAGAAGAAAGAAAACTTTTGAATACAATTACTGTGTGCAATGTGTTTCCTTCTTTCAAGCAATAATTTTCAGTCGCTGAATGATTAATCGGGAGTGATTCATCGCACGTGCGCGATTTGTATAAAAGATTCGTAAAATCAATGAAGTACGTGAATAAATCCATGAAAGTATTGATACGCGGTATTGGATTTGTGAGAATCTTGTCAGAATTCAAAGACATGATGTTATTCTGCCTTTTTCCAGCTCGATTATGGTATAAAGACATCTCTACAATGTGAGAGAGAGGGGGGAGGGGGGGGATATACGCGCGAATCGTGACGCGCGTTTCATTCGTAGCAAGCATCTGATCGCAACCGGGCGCCCGCGTCAGACGATAAGTTGCGACGCCTCTGCTTACCTTCCGTACGTACCTCGTAATTCGCTAACTATTTTCCCTTATAATTCAAAAACTAAGCTTCGGATAAAATTTTGACAAAGGAAAAAATATCTTAGAATCACGTCAGGAATACATTATTTTAAAGACAAATGTTTTTCTGAGACACCCTAATATAATAAGACGTGTAATAAGACGTGTAACGTATATTACAGTATTTTGAATAAAATTTTCCTCGAAGTGGACGTTTTGGAATGTAGCCTTAGAATATGTATGTTATCACAAAACTTGATAAAAATATACTCATTCAATACGTTCCATTTAAAATGAGAAAATGTAGTAGAATTAAGTAAAAATGCGACATTCTGTTTTATGAAGTGATTATTTAGGAAAATGAGTTTTCTTTATCTGAATAGTTATTAGAGCTGCGTAATATAAACGTCACTCGAGTGTCTTTATGTATTCCTTACGTATTGTAGTCCTTATGTATTATCTTATTATCCAATGTTAAACACAAAGATAAAATGATACGTGGGAACATTCAGGTAATATTTCCGAACGTAGCCCAACTCTAATATTATTATTATATATTATTTAATAATTTGTGAAGCATACTACCAGATTTTTTACCAGATTATTTCATTTTGAGTGAAAACGTATCGAATAAATATATTTTTATCAAGTTACGTAGTGATGCCCTTATTCTAAATAATTATCATAATAAATAAATAAATACAAATTTCTTATCAATAAAAAATTTGTTGCATGTGATTTAACCTCATTATTTCGCGTATACAGCTCTGATTATTTTTATTTTTATTTCCAATTTTATTTATACCAACTTTTCTTTATAATCGCTCAATACATTATACTAATTTAATTATTACAATATATTATTAAATTATTAATATTATTTATTATTATTATTCAATTATTGTATTATTCGTTATTATTTGCGATAATTTCATGAAATTTTCAGATGGCTGTTGTGGACATACTTGTGACATATATGAAATGATCATTCACTAAAAAGACGAAAAGAGCATTCACTAAAAATGAAAAATCTGGCAGAAAAACGTGGTGGTATACTTCGTGAAACAAATTATTAAATGTAGAGTTGGGCTATGTTTGAAAACCTCTGAGTGTTTCTATGTATCATTTTATCTTTGTGTTTAATACTGGATAATAAAATAATACACGGGGCATTCGGGTAACGATTACATTACACAGCTCTAATAACTATTTAGGTAAAGAAAACTCGTTTAAGACGTTTAAGGCAGACTGTCTAATTTTTCTATTACATTCTCTCATTTCGAATAGAAACATATCGAATGAGTATATTTTTACCAAGTTTTGCAATGACATTTATATTCTAAAGCTACATTTTAAAACGTCCTCTCTGAAGAAAATTTTACTCGAAATACTGTAGTATATGTTATATGTTCTATATATTTTGAATAAAATTTTCCTCGGGAAGGATGTTTTGGAATATAGCTTAATATCTTTATTAGATTTATCTGCTGTTTTATGTTTAAATTTTTGCATAAGAGCGATATCACTAAAAGTTGGATTAATTCAATTTTTTATCAGTGTCGCTGACACGACAACAAAGTGAGCAAATTGAGGGAGCATTCAGTTATATGATCATTTATCGCTACAAGCGACACCATGAAATTGTACTTTTACCGTTTGTAAATCGTGTGTGCGCCCTCTT
>NW_017304472.1:362448-364729 GCF_001594115.1 Trachymyrmex septentrionalis | reverse complement strand
GGTAACTAATAGTAACTAACTAGGTAACTAGGGAACCGCATATCACGTACCGTCTATTTCTTTCGCTGATGTTACGGCAGGAGCTAGTAACAAACTCACAGTACTATACACTGCTATGCTCTTTTTAATAGAATTAATTGATTTAAACGTAATTATTAAGTAAATCTATTTAAAAAAATAAGAGTATTGATAAAGTATGCATAAAAATAAGTTAATATATTTAAAAAAATTCATACTAATGTGAGTTTGTCACTAACCCGTGCCGCAAACCGCGCGTAAACTGCGTTCCATGTAATATCAGCGAAAGAAATAAACGGTACATAGTAGCACAGTACATACAGTACATACACACAGTACATACAGTAGCGCAACTCCCTGTCGGCATCTTTGATGTTAGTATTGGCCAAAATGAAATGCGCATGCGAAATAAGCAAGTTACCTAGCGTTGCCATGGTTACCACCTAAATTTCTTTCTCTTTTCATCCTTTTTTTGCTCTGTCAAAACTCATTAGATTTATTCGCGTCGCACTCCAACAAATGCGTTGGAGTGAGTAAGAGTTGTTATAGGAGCATATTAGAGCATGCAACGTACAAACGTACAAACGAATAAACCTACTATTACAATGAAATAATCTAAACTCAATGAAAATTAATAAAAATATTAGGGAAAATATTAAATTAACTTAAAAATGTATATTTGTATAAAGAAATATTATGTATCTATGAAAATGTTATGAGAAAGCTGAGAAATATAAAAGAAATTTATATACATGTATAATATGTTCAAAAAATAAATTTAAAATACAATAAATAAAAAGAAATCCTTTTTGCTCGATTTTCTATGTTACTTTTTGTTCACTTCTTCACTCTTTATCACTTTTTTACAAAAATTAGACCAATCTCTCGAGATTTCTCACACAACATTTCACCAAATGGACAATACACGTAATACTTTTCTCTAAATTTCTCCTCTGAACCATATATGCTTGAAAGACAAATTGTTTAAGTGGAACATTGAAACGCTTATTTAAATAGAGAGAGAAAGGGAGAGAACAAAAAAGGGAGGAAATAAGACGGGGCAACTTGCTTATTTCACGCATGCGCACTTGATTTTGGCCAACATAAAATCGGGAGAGTTGCGCTACTGTATATATTGTGATAGTACGCGGTTTCCTAGTTGTCTAGTTAATTACTATTAGTTACTGTACCGCGTACCGCGCTCCATGTAATCACACCCTTACGCTTATGTTCTATCTTACTATATTGGATGCTTTCCAATTGTAACATCCCTAGACACTTTTGTGCACACGGCGATACAAGTTGCGTTCCAATTGTCCGTATCGTCGACACAACACTACACATCTGGCCCCCTATTCTTGAAAAGTATCGCATATGAAAAACTAGGGGAATGCTATAGTATATGTAACGCTTACTATAGTATTTCCCTAGCTTTTCATACACGATACTTTTCGAGAATAGAGACCCTAGGCTGCGTTCAGGAATTACGCCCAGATAACTCTAAGCTATAGATTATGTTACGTATATTATAGCAAAAATGCACATTAGAGTTATATAGGCGTAATTCCTGAACGCAGCCTTGTATTCAGTCTGTGCAAGCTTGTGTTTTTTAGTGACAATTATATGTTACTAAGTGCGGTTATAAATGAGATTGGAAGATGTAAAGTGGCCGGTACTTTTATTTTTTTTTGTTTAATATAGGCGAAAAAAATTACATTATTAATAAGTTAAGTTAGTAAATTAATTTAACTCTATCCGAAACCAATCTCAACCGTATACATTCACAACGTACACATTCTGTTCCAATTGAATGTGCACAATGTTAGACTAGAGTTCTATGAGGTGTATTTATCGCGTATCGCGTAATCAATCAGAAGCGACCTGCTGTTGCGATTTGTCATATCCGCAACAACTTCATTTTTCTTGTCCAATAATTATTTTTGAATAGACTTGCTGAGTAGTATAAGCGGACACCAAGTCGCTAGAGACGTACTTAACGCTTTTCCCCGACATTCACCATTGACAGGGCGGTTAATGGAAGGGAATTTTAGGAACGATTACGGGCAAATGTAAAGAAGAGAATAACAGTGCGCGTCGTCTAGAGCGGCCACGCGCGAAATACCAGCTCCTTCCATTGTCTGCTCAATCGCCACTCTAATTTTTAAGCGTATGAAACATAATCTTAAGTTAGAGTATAATTTTCTTTATTCCAATTCCTAAATCTAAAAGCATTAATTCTAAGTTTTAATCTATATATATATAT
>NW_017304472.1:356205-362335 GCF_001594115.1 Trachymyrmex septentrionalis | reverse complement strand
CATAAATGTGGCTGAATTTCGTTGATGCAGCGTTGAATCTCCTCCTTTAATGCACGGGTGGTTGTGGGCTTGTTGACATAGACCTGTGATTTCAAATAACCCCATAAAAAGAAATCTAATGGTGTTAAATCACACGATCTAGGGGGCAATTTTGGCGATTAACAAAGCCATCAAGGTGAAAATGTGCTTCATCGCTTAGGATGATTTTGCTCGAAAAATCAGCATCCATTTGTTGATGTTCAATAATCCATTTTCACGCTCCATTTTCACTAACCCTGAACTGTCAGCTGTTAAATTGTTTTTTTTTTTTGGGGTTGCCAACACTTTACTGCACAAATGGCGGCAAATTCAAATCTTGCGTTAATTTTGGGACACCGTTTATATATACATATAGAAGTATTCAATTTCTAGATCTAGAATTAATTGAAAGTTCGTACTTTTCTAATTGACTTAGAAGCAAATCTGTTTTCGCAAAAAATTAAATATCAACCCACTAATTAATGTACCAATTGCTATTAGATATATTTTTTTAATTGATTAATTTCGAATGCGTGCTTTGCGGATGCCTCTACCTTCTCGTTAACTCTTAATGTTAATAATACTACCATTAAAACATTAACGAAAAGTGATCGCTCGTGCAAGAGAACAGCCTATCAATACAGCCGAATCAATAAGCGAATTCATCCAGGAAGCTACAGAGGCCTTCTTCCCAACCACTTCTTTCCGCTGGCATTCGGGAACATTGGAGAACATTTAGCTGGGTATCTTAAAGTAAGAAAGCTTCTTTCCACATTCCGGTAATTGAAATTCGCCGCCAATGAATTGCACTTAGCATGTATTCTACGTACCCGTGTTCGCGCGCACCCATCGACGTTCGAATCTTAGCGGTTAGTCTGTACTCTACATGGTTACGTAGTGCATGTTGTGTATTTTCGCTATTTTTTCAGCATACATTACATTCATTTGGGGCTCCCTGAACGTTTCGACTCCTGTAGTGTATGTTCTATATTAATTGTAACTCTGCATGCCGTCGCAAGTTGTCCCGACTGTCCCGAAATATTAGAAAGATTCGTCGCTTATCTAGGGAGAGCGGGAGAGCAACCGTAAAATGATTAGGAATCTACTATAATCAGAATATCTAGTGCTCCCCTTTAATCAATCGGTAACTTGGACAAATTCGGCTACGACTCTCTTTGATACGCGGAATCGCGAATTTCGTATCACACTCATAGCCTTAGATTAGTTCGAAACCGAGGAACCAGCCAGCGATACGCGATACGCGATACGCGGCAAATATATCTCATGGGACTCCACCCTTATGCATGTCTGCAATGGGCAGTAGCAGTGGATTAAAAAGTAGGCATGGAAATCGACCAATGATAGTTAATTATTCTTTTCACATTTCGATTATGATTTGTTGATTTCTATGCCTACTCTTTAATCCATTACTGCTACTGTTCATTGTAGGCGACGCATTACACTTTGTGCATTCTTGTGTATGTTGTGTTAAGATATGTTAAGCATTTAGAAAGCACCCATTGTAATGTGTGTTTGCGCCCGCCAAAAATTACCGCTTCTTTTTTTGTGTCAAAACGTGTGCTTTGTATTGTACAAAAGCAATTTGTGTGAATCATTCTGTTTCTGCAAGATTAATAAAAGGCGTTTGTGACAACGGGATATTTGTTTCCTTTCGTCGCTAGATATTCTCTTGGTCAAACAAGAAAGATAATTTCAACAGGTTATGGATCCAAGCCATGTGGCTTAAACGAAGAAAGTACATACTATGGATTCAGTTTTCTTTAATCCCATTTCTGAGAATATTCAATAAAGAAAGAAGTAAAAATGAGCACATCTATTGATCTCAAGAATATAACCAACGACGGCACGAATTTTCTAGCATGGAAATTCCAAATGAGGGGGAGCGATCCTCATGGCGAATGATATTCTGAGCATTGTGGAAGGAGCAAAAACAAAACTGGAAGCTGAAGCACAACGGAAAGCATGGATTCAAAGTGATGCAAAAGCTATGTTTATACTTTCATCCTCCATGGAAGCCACGCAACTGGATTATTTTATCACATGCGTCATTAGCATAAATGTGACAGAAATTACGCTCAGTCAACGAGCAGCAAAGTATCAAATAAACTCTTTCTAATGACCAAATTTCATGAATACAAAATGGTCATCGGTGACTTTGTCATACAGCATATAGCAAAGGTCGAAAACTTGGCGCGGTTATGGTAGAAGAATATAAGGTATTTCGTTCCCGAGGATGCGCAGTAGTCCAAAATGGTGGCTGCTCCTAAACCAATCACAATTTTGTCCGAAATTGTAAAAAGCAACATGGCTGCTATCACAGTTGTTATTTAGATTAGAAGTGATCAAGAAGCAGAGCACAGTTAAACAGTGATAACAACAGTTAAAGTACACATGTACAAAAAGCAAAGCATAATTAAACAGCGATAACAACAGTTAGAGTACATATGTACAACAATAATAACAGTTTAACAGTGATAACAACAGTTAGAGTATGTATAACAATATCTATAAAGAATCTTCTTATTGATTCATAAACTAATATTTCCTTTATTGTAATTTATTAGGTTTTTTCTAAATAATTATTCAACATACTCTATTTGGTTTGTAAAAATGTCTACGTGTTGTATTCAAAATTGTAAGAGTCGTACATTTAAATCTATTGTAATGCAAAAGACATTACATATTATTGCTTTCCCAAGGAAATTAATATTTATCAGCAGTGGCTAGATACTTATGTAAATAGAAAAAATATAAAAGTTGAGTCAGGTAAGTTGATTATTTGGAATATATTAATTTTAATATGTACATAGATCTGAAAAAAGAACAAGATTAATTATTATTGTTTTATAGATAACAAAATAACATTTATACATATTCAAATAAAATATAGCAATAGTTATTTTGACTAATTGTAATAAAGTTTCTATTTGATAACTGAAAAAAAAGAAAAATAGATTATTATAAATTCATTATTTTATTTCAATGATACCTTATCACATCTCGATGTACACATTCACACATTCATTAAAGAGTGATACCTTATATTTGTGTGATTACTTATTAATAAAACTTGCAAAAGGAAGAATTATTGTTTGTTCAGAGCATTATACTTGCCTTAGTTATAAGAAGAAAATCAATTAATATTTCATGTTATAACATCATAAAGGCAAAGAGAATAAATTGATGTACTATTATATATATTTCACCAAAATAATTACCGCACGCACGCACGCACGCACGCACGCACGCACGCAGGCATATATATTTATAAGTATTTTGATATAATTTCAGCGAGAATATACAATCTTTATTTTGATAATAATTGTTTTATAATGGACTAAACTATATTTAAAAACTATACTGCCCAGACAATTATGACGATTAAAAAGGGATGCTGTTCCAACAAAAATGTTATATGAAGAGAAAAAAAGAAAAAAGTATTAGTATGTAATGAAACATAATACAAATGCCTACGTATTCCGAACTTGTACAATTTGCACAAAAGCAACAGGTTTCTGAAAAAGAAAATATAGAAGAGCAAATTATAGAGTAGAAAAATTATAGTACAAAGAAAGACACGTATGTATATCTTTACAAATTCTTTTAAAGACCGAGTAATTTGATTAATATTATGCAAATACTAATGTACACTAAAAATAAATATTTGAATAAATATTTTTTTAAATATAGGATAAACAATGAAATATCAGCACATACAAAACTCGAAGAAAACAGCTAATATATCAAACCAACTCCTTTTCGAAGAAAAAAGAAATCTTAAGAAAGAAAATCGACAGTTAAATATGCAAATAACACAATTGCAAGCAGAAAATATAAAATTGAAAAAAGATCGGCAGAAAGAAGTCGAACAATTAACCACCAATGTTTTGCGGAAAGTATTTACTCTAGGGCAAATAAAATTATTAATGTCACTGGCAAAAAAAACGTATAAAATGGACATTCGATGATATGATATCTGCCATTTCTTTGCAATCATATAGTCCAAGAACAAATATTTAAGAAATGTTAAACAGATATCATTACTATGTTTAACAAGTATACATAATTAGGTGGCAAAATTTGATGTTTTACCAGGAATTTTAAAACATGTTATACAAATTATGGCAAGTAAAGAATATGATCTTTCTATCACCGAGAAATTAACTATTTAACATTTGACGAAATATATATTTCAAATAAGATAGATTTAAATAAGAAAGAACAAAAAATATATGGTCCTAACAAAATGTCTCAATTTATAATGGCTGGAGGATTATTTAAAAAAAATGGAAGCAGCCTATCTATTATAATTTTTAATGTTATTATATTTAATGTAATACAACATCTGTATGAAGCTGATTATATTGTTGTGGCTGTCATTTGCGATATGGGTCCATCAAACATGAAATTATAGAAAAAATTAGAAATTGGAATACCAATAACAGTTACCGATAAACAATATTTTATTGTGCATCCTTCCAACAACTCACTAAAAATATTCTTTTACGCAAATGTTCCGCATTTACTAAATTCCGCAAGGAACAATTTTTTTGACTCTGGTTTTACAATTAATGGAGTTCCAATAGGCAAAAGCTCTTTAGAAGAATTATTAACGTTAAATAAAACAGAATGGAAAATAGCTCATAAATTAGCGCATTTATACGTAAAAGGAATAAAACGTCAAAACGTTAAAATGGCAGCCCAAGTCTTCTCAAATACAAATGCATTGGCTTTACAATGGTGTGGAGAGAATAATTTATTAATCAGTCTACAATGGAAACAAACCTCTGAAATTTTGAAATTATTCAATGAATGATTGATTTGATGTATAATATTTAATAGCAATTTGAAATATCAACATAATAATACGTCGCATGCCTGCGGAAAAAAAAGATAAACAAGATAATGTAATTAATGACATGATATTTATCAAAGAAATGAGAGTTGGACAAAGGAAAGATTTATTACAATTCCAGAAGGGAATTTTATTATGCAACAAATCTTTGCAAGAAATGTTTACATATTTACAACATATGTACTCATCGGAAGCATTTAATGTAAAATATTTATTAACAAGACGATTGAACCAAGATATCCTGGAAAAATTTTTCTTGAGATCTATGGAAGAAACATGCGATCATCCCTGTACAATTAAAACATCATTTAAAGTGATCTTAAGAAAGGACTCAGGACATATGCTTTCGACAGGAGAAAATACCGAAAGAAACAATAACTATGCTACACTTATTGATATGAAAGCTATAAATAATCTTTATTAATTTTTATTATTAAGACTTTATTAATCTTGACATTTTGAAGTTTCCCTCAGAAAATGAAGACATAATCGAAGAAGGAGCAATGTTTATGTCTATTCAATAGTTAAAACAAGACATTATAAATCCCAGAATGGAAGAAATAGAAAAATATGGCATAGAAAGAGAAACTGTAACAAAAATTAAAACATTCTTCATTAACTATTATTATTAATAAGTATTTTACATGGAAATTAATTGCAGTTAAGAATATGATCATATCAGTGCTATATTATCAGTGAATATATTATCAGTGAATCCCTTTAAATCCTATAACTTCTATCTGAAACATTTTTCTTACAAATGCTTTATTTTCAAGATATTCGATTCCATTTCCAGACTTTTAATATATCCTGTATACACTCAGCGACTAAAAGGTTACAATACTTTTTTTTTAATGGATTTCGGAATGCAGTCTGCTTACCAAGCGATCCATTCTTATTTATGGATCCGTAAGTAAAAACCAATCGCTTGGTAAGTTGGCTGTATTCCGAAAACCATAAAAAAAATCTGTTGCAACCGTTTAGTCGATGAGTGTACATACACACGTAATTATTAGGTGTAGTAAAAAGTCATCGCGTATTTTTAAAAGACATCTATCAGTAAAAACCGCAATTACTTTCTTATCAACAATATAAATATATCTTGATAGAGTAAAGTTTCAGCTTTAAAAATCTCTTTTTTAAATTATACGATACGACAATTTTTAATGGAGTTATGAGCAATTAAAGTCAAAATAATTCTTTTATTTAATCCGCGATAACTCAGTAATCAAAAGT
>NW_017304472.1:348998-355878 GCF_001594115.1 Trachymyrmex septentrionalis | reverse complement strand
ATATATATATATATAGCTGGATATGTTGCACATAAATTCCGAAACAAAAATTTAGAACTTCCTACAAAAAGCTTACCTAATCCATTTATGACTAGACCTGCAAATTATTGTATCAAAAGGCAATTGCATGTATCCATCTACAGAATTTTTAAATGTAGCTAAAATTATGGACCAGGAAAATTAAATGGACCAGAAATTCGAAAAATTTGATGGAAAAATTTTTTTTAGCAACAAATGCAAAATTTTCGATAAATTAACTATTATCGGTTGTAATAAAACTAATGATATATTTCCAAAAGAAGCAATTACGTGTCTTGTTCGTACTAAAACATATATTAGACTACGAACAAGAAATGACAATATCTTGGAAAATAATTTATTAAGAAAAAAAAAATAAAATACGTAAAATATGTACAATAATACAGAAAATGTTAATAGAAATCTAATAAAATAATATATTTATGAAAATATGTTTATTTATAATAGCACGTTATAATAAATAATAAATTTTAGTCGATCTTAAATATCAAATTACATTTATTAACATTATTACATTTATTAACATTATTACATTTATTAACATTATTGTTATTAATTTTATTAGCATTATTTTATTTCATACTCCATTATTTTATTCATTTACGAGCTTTTGTATTTTTTCAAATTTAATTTTGTTTTTACAATTGTTATGTATTTTTATCAACTGCATTTGAATTTAGTGTTAAATTTTGGACAAATTCCTGATTGGTTGTTCTAATACTTTTCTGCCATTATGCGCAATGAAATATATTCTTCTACCATGGGCGCGGCAACTAAGAGATTTAGGAGAGATAGTTTCAGATGGCAAAGATTTTAGGCAGTTTATCATCGAAATTTAACGCACTGGTTACAGCGTGGGATAGTGTGAAGGCGGACAAGCAGACATTGCAAAGCTTGATATCTCGATTGGTCAAGGAAGAAAACAGGAGGACTGTTTCAACGAGTCATCAAGCACTAGCAGTGACAAATAAAAGTAAGTTGCACAATGCTTCGAATATTTCACACAAGTCTACGCAACAAAATAGATAACCGTCAGGTTTTATTGCTACGAGAAGGGCCACATAGCCAAAAATTGCAGGAAGAAGGAAGAAGATCTACAAAAGCGACCACAGAAATCGCAAAAGGATGATAACACACCAAACGTTAGTGCATTTATCGTGATGGACGATTCGTCTAAAAGTATACTCAATCTGAGTAAAGATTCTGCATGATATTCAAATAGTGGAGCGTCCAAGCATATGACTTTCCATAGAGAGTATTTTCAAAACTTTGTTGAAAGTAGCAAGGAATATGTATCTCTTGATGATAGTGATCCATGTGAAATCAAAGGGCATGAAACAGTACATATAAAAATGAATATTAATGGAAATTGGTGCAATGGAAAGTTAGAAGATATTTTATATGTGCCTTCCCTCAACAAGAACTTATTTTTAGTAAGAGTACGAGGTCTGGCTATTAAATAACGAGACTGCGCGCGCAGAAGGCGTCCTAGAGGGGTAGGGTGGGAAACGAATGCAGCGTTGGATAGCTGGAAGTGTCTACTATTCCAGTACGAAAACACGTTTTTGTCGCAGTAATAGTATTTTTTCTATAGAGTTTAAAAACGAACTTGTTTTTTTCTCGTGCCGATAAGTCGTGGATCTTGCACCAGGACAACGCACCTGCCCATAACGCGCTGTCTGTGAAGCGTTATTTAGCCGCTAGAGGCACTCCAGTGCTCGAACACGCGCCGTACTCGCCTGATTTAGCACCCTGTGACTTTTTCCTGTTTCCGAAGATCAAGTCTGCCTTAAAAGGAACCCGGTTCGAGTCGATGGAAAAGGTGAAGCGAAAATCGGCGGAGCTCCTAAATGCTCTTACAAAAGAAGACTTCCAGCATTGCTTTGACCAATGGAAAAAACGAATGGAACGGTGTGTGGCGAGGGGAGGGGAGTACATTGAAGGGGAGCATTCAATTGTAGAATAATTTTTAAAATAAAACTCTTTTTCATAAGCAGTCTCGTTATTTAATAGCCAGACCTCGTATGTCTGAAGAAAGATATATTGTCGTTTTCGAACAAAACCTTGTAAAATACAAGAGCAAGTCAATAAGTTCTTAGAAAATCTGTCAGAGGGCACTCGCATTGTCATGTCATATTACTTTTTGATAAGTAGCATCTTTCAGCTGATTACTGTCAAATTTTGAGCGAAATTCATCGCGTGATTTCATTTCTGTAGACAATTAAAGCGAACAACCTTTGTATTTTTTGCAAAATGGAAAAAAACGAGTTTCGTGCAGTGATCAAACATCTACATATGAAAGTAGTATTTAACAGATTGAAGGACTCATATTATACAAAATAAATAACAATAAATAAAAGGCAAAGTAAGAATCAATACATTTCTTTAAAAAAGTCACACAATTAAAAAAATAAATTACAGATAGAGAAAAGTAAAATATACGAGGTCTGTTCAAAAAGTATCGCGAATTTTGAATTTCCGCGGGTTACGTATATTCGATTTTCGATTTTTTGTGGCGTTATGTTGGTACTCATGTCTCTCACTTATGCCGACAAATTCGGCCATTTTGAATGTTCAGTTAATTTTTGACAGCTGCTTTGCTTGCACGTGTTTTGACTCGTCTTCGATTTTTGCCTATTCCAAAAAATGGATCAAAGAATCTGTATCAAATTTTGTGTGAAAAACAAAATTAAGTGCGCGAACGCATTCCGAATGTTAACTGTGGCATATGGTGAAGCTACCTTGGACCGAAGCAACATTTATCGGTGGTACAAAATATTTTTTGAAGTGCTTCGAGGATTGGAAAAAACGTTGGCACAAGTGTATAATATCTGATGGGGATTACTTTGAAGGGGACAAAATAGATATTCATGAATAAATAAATAATTTTTGAAAAAACACAAAATTCGCGATACTTTTTGAACAGACCTCGTATAATAAAAAATAAATAGAAAATAATAAAAACTCAATTTATATACAAATATTCATTACAAATTTCGACTATCGGATTGAGCTCTCTTCAGACATTAACTTACCAAAAAAATCGAAAAAACTTATTGAATTTGGACATTTTATTTTATTATAGATATGTAGATGACATTTGTACCGCAGTTTCTCCCTCTAAAATTGAAATTTTCTTACAACAATTTAATTCATTTTATCCGCGTCTTCTATTCACTATAGAAATAGGGGGAGATGAAATAAATTTTCTGGATATCATTATTTCTATTAACAGAAATCGTTTTATTTTTTATTGGTACCGTAAACCTATCTTTTCAGGAAGGTTTTTAAATTTCAACTCAAATCATCCTATTGCACAAAAGGGGATAATTTATTTGCTTGTTGACAGAGCTTTTTTACTCTCGGACTTTACGTTTCATACAAAAAATTTAACATTTATTATTAACGTTTTACTAGATAGTGACTATCTATTAACTTTTATTTTTGACACAGTTAATCAACATATAAAAAATTTAATTAGAAATAGACACTTAGCACATAAAGATTTGGTTGACAATGTCAGTGCGAATGAATCTGCATCTTGGCTTACGATATCATTTATTCCTCTTCACACAGAAAAAGTTAAACAGTTCAATAAAAATGACATCAAGATATTTTTTTATAGTCCTAATAAAATGGGTAAATATATTAAAGTACAAAAGGATATTTGTCCCCATACATCTAAGAGCAATGTAGCCTATAAGATATCGTGTAATAATTGGTGCGTCTTACGATGGACAGACGGGTAGACAATTGAAAACCAGAATTACAGAATATCGTAATCATATTAGATATAACACTTCTATCCGTTCTGTCATAACGGAGCACAGGCTGCAGTATGATTATGATTTCCAATGGGATAATGTTAAAATTTTAAATGAAGAGCCTTGCTATAGGAAACGCTTAATTTTCGAGATGTTCAATATTAAGAAGCAGAAAAATAGTTTGAATTTACAAACTGACGCTGAAGGTCTTTATAAGGCATATATACTTATTGTAAATAAGGTTTGACTTTTCGATACTGACAGTCCGTCTCTTCTCTCAGTCCGTGATGATCGGTATCAACGAGCGTACATAATAATCGATACACAATGTCCGTCTTTCACGTCTGCGTTCCATTTGTTATATATTCTAATGTTTTTTTTATACTTATATGAACACACTTATTTGAATAATTTACACATGTTTTTTGGTGAGTTTTTATTTCTTATTAGAATTCCGTTATGTTAATTTATTTGCGTTTATTTTTTCGTAAGAAATCTTTTTATTTTTTTTATCAACTAGAATTTTTCCAAGAAATATGAAACACATTTGACTGTTCAATCGTACATGAATAATGTCGAGTTCTACATAAAGATTCACCTGAACTGTGAATATAGTGAATATGCAAACATTTACGATAATTAATTTGTACTGCGATTTTTTCGATAAGTTAATGTCTGAAGAGGGCTCCAGTAGCCGAAACTTGTAATGAATATTTGTATTTAAACTGAGTTTTTATTATTTTTTATTTTTTACTATATATTTTACTTTATTCTATCTGTAATTTATTCTTTTAATTGTGTAACTTTTTTAAAGAAATGTGTTGACTCTTACTTTGCTCTTTATTTATTGTTATTTATTTACATGAAAGGTTTAACGCTGAAAGAAATCAAAGCTGAGTTGGATAATGTTCATAGCACATCTGCACCAGCGTTTACGACTGTATACAATTGGGTGAATGAATTTAAACGTCGTACATCCACATGTGATGCACTTCGTTCGAGACATCCAATTGAGGCTGCTACGCCAGAAATCATTGATAAAGTCCACAATATTGTTTTGACTGATCGACGAGTGAAAGTGCGCGAGCTTGAGGCCACAGGCATATCACATGGCACAGTGATTTCAATTTTGCATGAACAATTGTGTATGAAAAAGCTATCGGCAAGATGGATGCCGCGTTTGCTCACTATGAAGCATAAGGGCGACCGTGTGACGATTTCAAAACAATGTTTGGAGATGTTTTAACGTAATCCAGATGAATTTCTGCGTCGATTCATTACTGTGGACGAAACATGGATCCATTACTTCACACCCGAGACGAAGGAACAGTCAAAACAATGGACTTCACCAGCTCCGGGTGAACCAGCTCCGAAGGAGGCGAAGACCATGAAATCGGAAAGGTGATGGCCAGTTTTTTGGGATGCATGCGGTATAATTCATATCGATTACCTTCCGTCGAAGCAAACGATCAATGGTGATTACTGTGCAGCCTTATTGGACCGTTTCAACATTTTAAAGAAAAAACGTCCTCATTTGACAAAGAAGAAAGTGCTCTTTCATCAAGACAATGGGTTCACACGTGCCTGGCACCGATGGCCAAATTCAACGAATTCCGCTACGAATTGCTTCCCCATCCAGCATATTCGTCAGATTTAGTCCCCTGCGACTATTTCCTGTTTCCAAATCTGAAGAAATGGTTCGGAGGAAAGAGATTCATCACCAGAGAGCAGCTCATCGCCGAAACAGAAGCTTATTTTGAAGGGTTAGACAAATCATATTCGGACGGCTTGAAAAAGTTGGAGAATCGTTGCATCAAGTGTATCGAGCTGAAAGGAGACTATGTTGAGAAATAAAAATAAATCGGTCAAAAAAAATGTGTTTTACTATGTTTTTCTAAAAACTTATTGACTTGCCCTCGTAAGTTTAAACAATGCTTTCAAAGCCACTGGAATAAAGAAAGACAATAACTTATTTCAGATGTCATTTTGTGCCATACTGACGAATGAGAATTGTGTAGCTGTCGTCTCCGATATAAAACTATTGCATGTACGTCTTGTGAACTGCAAAACTCTAAGTGAAATAAATAAGCAAGGACTGCTGGAATTAGGGAAAATTCCTGAGAACACTGACTTTATTTGTGAGGCTTGTCAGTATAGGAAACAACGCAGACTTCTCTTTAAGAAGTATATTGAATTGAGAGATATGCAATCCGGTGAACTCATTTATTCTGATGTAGGAATTCCGATGTCAACTTAATCAATAGGAGGATCCAGATTCTACGTAAACTGGATAAATGCATCAGATTTTTGGTACATTCATTTTATAAAATACAAGTCAGATGTTTTTGAAAAATTCTAGGAATTTCACGCCATGATTAAGAATAAATTTGGTAGATTGATCAAAGTCTTCAGGATGGACAACGGCATTAATACATAAATAATAATATGTTGCACTATCTTGCTCTACATGGAATCCCGTTGGAGACAATGGCATCACATACGCCAGAGTAAAATGAAAAATCGGAGAGGGACAACAGGGCATCGTTGAATCTGCCAGATCCATGCTACATGCGAAGGAACTCCCTACACAACTATGAGGCGATGGACACAGCAGCATACGTCTTGAATACCGACAACAGGCATCAAAGGTAGTATGCCATACGAAATTTGGATGGGCAAGAAACCGAATTTCGCACACACGGATTTTCGGCTCTGGTCTTCATTCACGTCTTTAAAGAACAGAGAATTATATGGGATAAAAAATCAGCTAAGATAATATTTGTCGACTATCAACGAGAATTCTCAAACTATCGGTTGTATAACCTTCACACTGATAAGATTATAGTTTCCAGGGATGTCAAATTCAATGAATCTCAAGATAAGGAAACACACATATTGATGAATTAAGACGTGTCACTTTTGTTGAGCAACGATTTGTATCAAGAAAATCAGAAGATGATCGAATACATCTCAAAGGTGAACCAGATGACAACAAGCTTGAAGATTTAGGTAGAGATCAACAGGAAGAAAAAGAACAGGGTTGTCTCCTAAGAGACAGAAGCGCTATAAAGAAGCCG
>NW_017304472.1:338199-348898 GCF_001594115.1 Trachymyrmex septentrionalis | reverse complement strand
TCTCAAAGGTGAACCAGATGATAACAAGCTTGAAGATTTAGGTAGAGACAATCAACAGGAAGAAAAAGAACAGGGTCGTCTCCTAAGAGACAGAAGCGCTATAAAGAAGCCGGACAGATACAAGGCCAATTTGATAGAGCTTAAGGAACTGACTACCTACCAACAAAAGATTTCAGGAAAAGAAATCGAGCAATGGACCAAAGCAATCAAAGAAGAATTGCACTTGCAGTTTAACATCTTTACCAGAGGGCGAATCAACCATAGGATATAAATAATTTTTATCCACCAGCAACCATACATCGAGCGCATCCTGGGTCGATTTGGTCAATGCAAGACCTGTGCATTTACCAGCAGTATCCTCATTCTGTTGGATTTTTGATGAACACGTTCAGATTTAGCATATATTGTAAATCTTCTGAGTAGATTTCTAATACGGCTTTCAGACCGCACTGGCGCGCGGTAAAGAGAATTTTTCGATATCTGTGTGGAACTATGGAATATGAAATCAAATATCAGAGCAGTGGCTCTAGCGTGACTCTGATAGGATATTCAAACGCGGATTATGCAGACGACATTGAAACTAGACGATCTACAACCGGTTATATATTTATGATATCAGGAGGCGCTGTATTATGAACTTCGCAACGGCAAAGTACACACAGCATGAAATATTTCAGAAATATTTTCGAAATATAAATTTATCCAAGAATTAGAGTTTTTGATATATTTCTTGGAATATTTTAGGAATCTCTTAAATATATTTCAAATAATTTTTTATAAAATATTTCAGAAACATTTCCGAAATATTTCGTACAAGGATACTTGAATATTTCAAAAATATTTCATAAAATATTTTTGAAATATAAATATGTTAAAAAGTCAAAAATATAATATTTCAGACAATATTTTTAAATGTTTTTAAATGTTTCTTGAAACATTTTAAAATATTTTTATAATGTACACAACTGAACAGAATAGTGAACAAAAATATTATTTAACCGTATAAAACTGTACAGAGAAACGTGGCCTAAGCCGAGACAAAAAATAAATTATATCAACAATTACTTCGTTTATATAATTTCTCAACTTTCCGTTCAATTTTGTTCAGTTGTGTGCGCTACAAAAAAAAGTAAGATAATTCGAGGGAAAATGCCACAAGGGGGAAGGCGTCACTTTGTTTATAATTTTTTTATAGAACATATATGCGTTGATCATACTGGCTGTGCAAAAGCGTGTGGTAGACAGTTGCGAAGTTATCGGCAGAGATAAACATGTTTATGCCAAAGTCGATTGGTAAAGATTATACGAAATACGAAAAGGTATGTCATGAAACATACTTTATGTAATATTAGTATGCTAATAGCTAAGGTCTGTATTTCGATGCTTACTGCAAAACCGGGCAAATGATATACGGTTTTAATCAGTGTTCCATGGAGATCATGTGGATGATATACAAGTAGTACTTCTAGTTCATAATTTGTAATATTCTTATATTATTCTTATATCTATTGCGTAAAAATTGTAATTGAATATTCTTCTTACACTTGGGGATAAGATGACAGTAAATAAAAAACACAATTTTTCCTGCTTAAAACCGTCATTAAAAAATTTTTAAGTTAATGAAATGCTGTTTAAACGAATAAAAGTATGTCCAACTTACTTCCTAACTTACTCTCCGACAATTTATGTTTTATCATATCTTTATGTGTTCTTAGCTTAAACTCTTGATTATGGACTATAAGTAAGTAAAATATGCAAGTTTATATTGCATCATATTATTTAATTGTTAAGTAAAAAAGGAGCATACAGCCACACTCGAGATGTCAATAAGTTATATATTAATAATAAACATTCAACAAAGTAGACGTTTCAGTCACCATCTGACCATCCTCAGTACAATAATAAAAACCTAAAATTATTTAAACCTAGTTACATAATTTAAATTTATTCTTAATGTTAGTCAGTAATAATTTTTCGCTTCTTATTGTGCATTATTCGCCTCGGTATCCGCATTTAACAATATAACATTTTGCAATATAATACAAAAACATGATTTTTGACAGAATTAACAGTAGACCGTCCAGTATTCTTCTTTAATTTATTGTGTGGAATCATTTTATTACTCTAAGCAATCCACCCCGATTGTAATCATTATCACGCTATATCAAGTTCCAAATACGACGACGAACCGCCACATAGAGACACGCAAGTACCAATTTCTATTGTGAAAGCAAACAATTTTTTTTAAACACAATTTAACAGTAATTCTCGTATTCATTAAGAATTTCGATCAGATGATTTTATTTGACAGACAATTAGTAGACTTACACGTATGCTGCGGCACGGGACTCCCCCGCATACCGAACACTTGACAATTTTAATCACTTGAAATTCGGCACAATCGCAATGCCAAAGGCCCAATTGTTAGTCTATTTATAGAAATAAAGGAAAGGAGAAGGAGGAATAGGAAAAGGAAGGGGAAGTGGCAGAAATTTTATAAGTGGGGCTAGAATTATTGTTCCAGGAGAGGGAAGTACAGGTCTGGAAACCACTTGGTATCACTTTGTTTATTTAATCCTTTCTTTTGCGTTTTAATATGGATCATTTCTGATATAATTCTTTTGTAATAGGCACGTTCGGAATCTAATATTTTTGTATTATCCCAGTCCATTCTATGATCTTTGTCAATTCTATGATTTGAAATAACAGAAAAAGAATCAATAGGTTTTTTTACATCATTAATATGTTCTTTTAGTCGCGTTTTTAATTTTCTTTTAGTTTGACCTACATATGAATAATTACAGTCTTTGCACTCAATTTTGTATACGATGTTAGAAAGTTCGTCTTTATTAACCTTATCTTTGCCCGTTTTTATAAACTTACTTAAATTGTTCATTGGTTTATGTACTAACTGAAATTTATATTTGTTAAGGGCTCCATTAAATTTTTCCGATGCTCCTTTTAAATAAGGAATAGTAAAATATTTTTTCTTTTCCACTGAATTCAAATTAGATTCCCGATCATATTCATTTATGGTTTCAAAATTATTTTTATTATTGTAGATAGAAATTTTATTCTGTTTTTTATAGTTTTGAATAACAGTTGTAAGGGATATCCATTGCGGAGGAGAGAGTTAATTAAAGATTCCATGTTTGCAAGATGAAATTTTGGATGCGACAGAAACAAAACTTTGTCAACTAACCCAATCACGACGCCTTTTTTATGTGTGATAGGGTGATTGGAGAAAAAACTGAGAAACCTTCTTGAATTTGTCGGCTTTTTGTACAAGTCAAATATAATGCTGCCACAATCGCACAAAAGTTTAACATCTAAAAAATTGACCCCAAACTCGTCACCATGATCGACCGTAAATTTAATGCGCTCGTGATAAGCATTAAAAGAATCCAAGATGTTATTAATCTCATCTTTGGGAGCTGCTAGCACGATATCATCCACATATCTATAATAAAAAGACATGTGCACGTTAAGGTTGCTAAAAATATTCTTCTCTAAGTCTTGAATCACCAAGTCAGCCAATATGACAATGGTGATCCCATGGGCAACCCAAAAATTTGCTCATAGTACTCATCATTAAATCTAAAAAATGTTGAATTTAAGATGATAGAAATAGCCTTTTTTAACTCTTGAAGAGGAATGGAAGTGTTTTTTTCAATCCTACTCCATCTGCTTAAAACACTGTTTAAAGCCAATTCCATGGGAATGTTGGAGTACATGGATGAGATGTCAAACGACACTATTTGATAATCTTCAGGCAACGTTAGCCCGTTAATTCTCTTGACTAACTCATAGCTATTTTTTATGTGTCCAAATTTTTCTTTTATATTTAAGTTTATTATTAATATATAACTTATTGACATCTCGAGTGTGGCTGTATGCTCCTTTTTTACTTAACCTTCTTAACATTGAGCCACTTTATAATATTGAAAATTTATTTAATTGTTTGTGATATCTTTTCCCATAGGAGATGGCATCTTACCCATATATGTAAGGAGAAGATACTTTTCCAGAATATGACATATCGACATATCAATTTTTTTTAATAAGACGGAACATTAAAAATTTAATTTATTGATTTGTATGAATAAAAGAAGGTTACTAAAATATAAATAACATTTTTTCGTTCGTTAATTCAATAACATTAAGAAGTTATTTAAGAATAAAGGTTTAAGTGTGGCGTCTTCCCTTATGTAATTTTAATGCAGAATAATTACATATTAAAAATTTCTTTTTCATGATATATATTTATTTTTTAAATTTTAACTTTATAGTATAATCTTTTTGCAATGTAATTTGTATATCAGTATTAGAATATATTATAATATTATTGTAAGATGTTTTAATATGCAACTCTTTTTCTTCAATTTAGTCTTTTGAATCATCATTATTGGTTGAAATAATTTTCTTTTAGGAGCATGTCTGAAAAATTAAGACAATTTTAATAAATATTTTAAAATATTACAAAATAAAATGCCTAATATATGAAGTAACACTACAGAACAACACTACAACAACCTAAAATGCTATGATTTTGAACAGAAACACAAACATTATTTACAAAAACGCAATGATTATGGAAATATTTTTAATAAGCAGTATAAATATTGAAGACAATTTTCTATTTAAAATCGATTTGTTATAAATAAAAGTTATATTACAATATCTCATTGAGAATACAAAGTGTTATTCATAATTATTTTTGAGTGCGGAGTAATTTCGTTTTTGAACTGTCGAGCCATCTTTTCCTTTGTTTGACATATTCTTAAATAATATTTGGAAATTGTAGTTTTATAGCATCTTTATATATAAAAATAACAATTGTTATGAATGCGTTTTAACATTTATTGTACATTGATGTTAGTAGCATAGACTAACCAGTATATGCATAAACAATATTTAAAAAAACACTATTTTTTTGTTATTTTTATAATGGTATAAATCTCAAATTGTAGAAACTTGATATTATTATTTTATTGTACAATACTAAAAATTTAAAAACTTTATATTTAAGAAAATTCAGTAATAAATAATAAAAAAATAACTATAATAGGCTAATGAGAGTTAGCATCGATAAACGGCGCAATTATTTAGTGAATCAATAATCAGAAATTAGATTGATGTCTTCTTTATTTTGAACGTTTTGACTCTTTTTGAAATCCTCTTCAGCAAGAATGATTAGCTCACATGCCCATAATGTTATTATTTAAGTCACTCGCAAATTGACAAAGATGCAGCGTTGTTAATCATCACGGAACATGAAGCAATGCACTGAAGCTATGTTGAACATATTAAAACTTAAAAAGTAGAATTGTTAAAATCAAATATAAAGATCACACATTTTTAGAATACACGTCCGTGTACGATGACGTGTCACACAGATATGTGACCTATTGACTTGGTCAAATAAATTGTATTTTATTCAGCAAACCTCTATCACCGGACGTAGCCATTTTTTAATTAATAAAAATTTCACAATTTTATTTAACTTTTTCGTAACAAAAAAGGCAAAATTAAAAAAAAAAGATTTACATGTCCGCCATTTTCTTACTTTTTGCAATTTTATAATTTCCCTACGTCCAGTTATATTCATTTTTTAATATTATAATTTTTTATTTTTCGGACAGCGCATATAATTGATTTATTGTCAAAATTATTGTTGAGGCAAAAGTAACTATTCAAGGTTACCCTTAGTACAGCAGCCTTAATTCTATAATAGTAACCGAGACAAAAAACTTTTTTTACGTACTTCAGTATTGATAGAATAAAGACACCATAAAACAAAATGATTTCATTTTATTATATATTTTTTAAAAATCTCAAAGAACCTCAGGTTTTTCAGGCCTTTATCCTGTCTATCTCTTAAATAGAACTTACGATAGACGTAACTGCATAAAATAAAACCAAAAAAAACTTTTTTATATTTTTGTGTATAAAAGCTAGTTTGTGGCTACAAAATTAGTTATCGTACTGGATACAATGTTGAAAATGTAGTCGAAAATACATAAGATGTATTGTCACTTTTACTCTTCATATATAATACCTATGAAATTGATAAATTTTACAGAATGTATATAAAAATAAGACAACTAAATGCTCTCGTAGTAAAAACAAATAGTAAATAATTATAAATGCATAAAACTTTAATAAATAATTTTTTATAAATATACACAATACAATAAAAGAGCATATAACCACAGCTAAAGATACTTTTTTTAGAGATAAAGTAATATATTTCGAATTAATATACACATAATATTTGTATACGTTTCTGTCAAGATTTGGTCATCATCAGTACAGAAAGTTGGTGTTACAATTACATTAACAATGGATGTCTTCTACGTATGTCATTGCTTCGATATCACAATCTTGTTTATTGCAAATTAATATTTGATTATTATACTATATAATAATTTTGTCTTGGTATGTAATTGTTGAAATAAAATAATAATAGACCGTTGTCAGGTCAAAGTGTAAGTTCAAAAAGGAAATATCTCAGTTTCTGTCAAAAGAATTCTTTTATTATCGTATCTTTTTTTAACTTACTAGCCCATTACAAGCGCGCGCTACGCGCGCAAACCAAATCTTTAGGAATAAATTATACAATAATGCGCTATTAATACGCTCTCGAAATTTCCAAAAAAATTTTTCCGTTCATTTCGTTTAACTAAAAAAAATTTTTTGTATGAGGTCTGAGTAAGCTGCCAGTCAGCCCTCCCTCCACGTGTTAATAACAGCCTATTTGGAAAATCAAATTGTAACTACCTAACTTTTGCGCGGATTATAGTTCGTCGGTTTTAACGCTCGGTTCGGAACGCAATAGAGATTCATGCGGAGAGATGTAGGTTTGATTATAAACGATGCAGTGATAATAGGGTGACAATTGAGTTTATTGTATTGGTTTTCATGATATACAATGCTGTGTGTTTACGTGTATATGTGTGTACGTGTGTGTGAGTATGTGTATGCGCGAGTTTGAGACGTACGGTGTGTGCGGATGCGTGTATGTACCGTGCGGTATGTGGGTGTACGTGTGAGTATAGATATGCGCAAATATTGACGCTCGTTTCTGTCACTAGCCTAGTTTCCATCGAGGGTTTAATTCGGATCAGAATGTAAGAACCAAGAAACTACAGTCGAGCATTCCCCTGTCGTTCGACTGTAACAGGGGAACTCGACTGTTGGTTGGTTCTTATATTCTGATTCGGATAAACCCTCGGTGGAAACTAGGCTGCTATCTGGCGAGGCGCATTCGACAAACGGTTTTTTTTATACGCAATATTTTTTATACGCTGTATTGCGATTTCCGCAACGGTAAGCAATGGTGCGGCCGGAGTGTTGTTGTCTGGCAAGCGCGGGTATACGCAGATAGCGAATCATGAACGCGGAATGCTAGCGCGGCTTTGGCGAATTTGTTTCTGCCGGTGCTCGATTGCCGAGAACTCTCGGCGGAGGTAGAGAAGATTCTACTTCCTTGCTATTGTCGAGGCCGCGCGTAAGAGAAGAGGAAGATGTGCTCGGCGGTCGAGAATGCTTGACAGCGGTAAAGAACGCTCTACCATTGGTTGTAACTGGTGCACGGCGAAGATGCGTTGACTACCGACCGATGGCCAAAAACGCTTGGCGGGGTAAAGAATGCTCTCTAGCTCTGGACGAATCTCGTCAGTACGGTGACAGATAAGCCTGAATTTGGTCGGCGGTCGAGAACGCTCGGCGGTGGAGAACGCTCCTCCTCAGAATTCCCGTCAATGAAATTGCGCTCAGGAATGTCTGATTGATTCTTGTCGAGGATGTTCAACAATAATGGAGAACGCTCTACTACTGTTTTGCAGGATCAGATCGGCACAAGGAGTCGGATCGGCTAGGAGCTGGATCAGTACTGGAAATGGACAGGCTTTTTTAGCGCGTTTATGCGTTTATATACGAATTGTTATTTCCGCTCGTATTGTTCCGGAATTGCTCAGCAATAAAATTCTCGCTAATGAACAATACGAGCGGGAGCAATATTGTTTCGGCGGGAGCAATATGTATTCGATCGATTCGACGATGCTCGGCGAAGCTGCTGCAACCTGTGAATTATTTTTGGTTTATTTAAAAAATAGACGGCCGCACCGCACTCTCACCACTGATCATCGGTCCGTAAGAGCATCCGGCTGGTGTTCGGCCGGGAACGATGTCTTTGCGGGGTGCGTCGTTACAAAATACACAGGATTTATGCGCTATTTATATTTACATAGTTTCAATTTTGACACTGCATCCGTTAAGCCACTTCCCTCTTGAAGCTTCTAATCCGAATAAATGGTGTTGGAGGTTTTTAGTAAACATTTTGGATATTAAAACATTTCATATGACATATTGCAGAACTCTTTCGGAATTGTTATTTATAAAATGTGAAAGGTTGAAACATTTCTGAAAACTTTCTGGAATAATCGGTGTTGTAAGGGCGGAAAACTTTTAACACTATATTTAATCGAAATTGCGACTTTTGGCATTTTCATTTCCGTCCGCTATATTGCATCAGTCATTTTTAATTTTTCTATTCTATAATGATTCAGCCATTTTGAATTTTAAAATTTTAAATTCGTATTCAGAATCACAGATTTTAAAAATCTGATGCTACATTTCATCAAAACCAAGCGTCTTTTAGCATTTCCGTCCGCCATATTGATTCAGTTATTTTAAATTTTCAAATTTGGGTTCCTATTTTCAAATTTTAAGTTCGGATTTAGCATTAGCATCTCCGAAATGTCTTTAACACCACATTTCGCTGAAATTGGAGAATTTTATTATAACATTTCCGTCCATTATATTAATTCAGTCATTTTGAATTTTCAAATTTTAAGTTTAGATTTGAAATCAGTGATTCTAAAAACCCTTTTACATTACATTTCGCAAAAATTGGAGGATTTTTAGCATTTCCGTCCGCCATATTTGTCCAACTATTTTGAATTTTCAAATTTTGGGCCTGGATTTGAAATCAGCAATCCCGAAAATTCTGTATTACTGCATTTCGCTGAAATCGGTAGACTTTTAATATTTTCGTAAAATTTCAACTCATCATATTGGTTCAGCTATTTTGAATTTTAAAATTTTGAATCCGGATTCGAAATCAGCGACTCCGAAAACCCTTTAATATTACATTTCACCGGAAACGAAGTACTCTAATAATCTCAATGAAAAGAGGCTTCAGGATATGTATAACACGGTAATTTTAAGATAGGACACAAAGAATTGGACTTCATACAAAAATTGTGAGAATCTTTGTTTTAAAAACACAGAATCTGAAATTCTATGGCTCGTTGGCTAGACAACGGTCTATTGATATTATATTTCAACAATTATTCAGGGTGTCTGGATTGTACGGCCCCACTCGCCCCGAGCAGGTAGAGCGGAAGTCGAAAAGTCCTGTACTATTTTGCAATGCTCGCAATAATTAAAGAGATATTAACATTTAAAGATAGTCAAATACGCGCGTTCGACCGGTCTATTATTGCCGAAGGTATGGCCCACCGAGCGCGAGCCGCGGGGAACGGGAATGGTCTAGCAGGCGCGCCGCGCCATTCGAGCTTAGAGGCTTGCGGCGGCGAGCGGAGCGCTTGCTCCACTATTCGCGCGACAAGCTATCGATGACGGATATTCGGCGCGTTAGAAATAATTCGATTGCGAAAATTGAGAAATGCTCAAGATCTGTTAGAAAAAAAACTCAATTTAGTTCATTCTGAAGCGTGCATATGTACGTACAAAAAAATGTTACGTAAATATTATTTGTTTCAAGTAAACAATAAGAGTATTTTAAAATTATATTATCAAGAAAATATTCTTTGTAATGATATAATTGTTACTCAAAAGAAGAAAAATAATAATTGCGTTCTCTTAGCATTAGCATAATATTTTTCTGCATTTTTTTACACTACCGCTCATGGAAGTTCAGACATCCGCATAAATTTCATTGAATGATCGTGTAAAAAATTAAGACATAAAACAGCAATTATATTATTTTTGGAATATATTTTAGAGATCACTTGTACACATACCAATTATAAAAGTTTTATAAATTATTTTTAATTTTATGTTGAATTAAAAATTGAATTACAAATATTTTATAAAGCTTTTTTGCTAGTCTATCCCCCACTTATGGAAATAGGCTGGCAACATACACCATAGCGTGAGCTTATATTTGTGTTCTCTGATCGAATTTTTGAAATTTATTAATTATACTATCAATGTTGTACGAAGTAAAGACAATATTTTCTTTTGACATACAAAATTAAAACTAATTTATAAAGCTTTTGCAATTGTTAGTATGTATTACATACAAGCGATTCAAAATATATTTTAAAAATAATACAATTGCTGATTTATAAAGTCTAAATTTTTTAAATAATTATTCGATAAAATTTATGCGAGTGTCTGAACTTCCGTGAGCAGTAGTGTATGTACACGAATAATAATCGTCGCATCTACACAGAGAAAGGTTCTTTCCATTCAAAAAAATGTTTTTTTTTCTGTTGAAGAAAAAAATTGATTAATTTGCTGTCAAAAAAAAAAAGAAAAATCCTTACTCGCGAGCTTACACCTAGAGAAAGATTTCTCCGATTTAAAGAAATGTTGCTTTGTCACACGATTAAAAAAAATTGTCTTTCATTTGAACAAAATGTTTTTAAATTGAATAAAAAATTCCTTT
>NW_017304472.1:333564-338099 GCF_001594115.1 Trachymyrmex septentrionalis | reverse complement strand
TCCTTTAATTTAAAAAAATGATGTTCCATTAAAGAAATTATGTTAAAATCAAAGAAATTTTTTCTTGAACTGTACAGCAAAGAAACATTTCTTTGAATCGAAGAAACCTTTCTTTGAGTGCTTTCTTTATATAATGTTAAGGCACGAAATGGATACAGTAGTGTATTCGTTTCTCAAGACACTGAATTCGTGTCTAGCGTTAGACAGCAACAAATTGTTAACAAACGACATCGACGCTCGTGTCATTTGTTGGTCTCGGTCCACGCGATCGTGGTCGATGTAAAAAGGAGCGAGACTAACAAATGACATGAGCGTCTATTTCGTGCAAATAAACTATAGTTGCTCAAGACTACGCTAAAATGATAATTATGTACGATAAAGAAACGCTCGTACCGCCGCCCGTTTATATGGAACGGTTTCCTGGACGCGCACATCCTAATAAAAAGGTCATCTTGAGATGTATTCGACGTTTACGGAATACAGGATCTGTTGCGGATTCGGCATGATCGCGGTGGTGGCAGAATACGTGCATGCGTAAACATGGAGGAGAGAATCCTGAGAGCATTCGAGATAAACCCCGGATACAGCATACGTCGTGTGGCTCATGTGCTTAGTGTTTCTCGGCATGTGGTGCATCGTATTCTACGCGAGAACGGATTGCACCCATCTCACTATCAGCGGGTGCAACAACTTCTTGCGCGAGATGAAGAGCCACGCATCTGTTTTTGTGAAGGTATTTTTATTATTTTATAAAGTTTTCTCGCTGTTCTTAAACAATATTAACGGCGGCATATAATGTAGGATTGCTCGCGCAGTGTCGGCGGAATGTCCTTTTCCCCGACCGCATCCTGTGGACGGACGAAGCAACCTTCGCACGCGCGCACGCACGCACGCAAAAACACTTTTTAAAATCACACTCTTGTGACAATTTTCAGATCGGTCCCTTCTTTTTCCCGCCACGCCTAACGGGAGAAATATACGTCGACTTTTTGGAAAATAAGTTGCCCGCCCTTTTCGAAGACGTTCTCTTTGCGAACAGGAGAAACTCATTTTCCAACATGACGGAACTTCTGCGCATTTTTCGCGGCGGATATGTATTATGCACGCGCTATCCGGACAGGTGTACGGGTCGAGGTAGCCCAATCATTTGGCCGGATTTTAACGTGCTCGACTATTTCGTTTAGGGTCACATCAAAGATTTAGTCGAGTATATTCGTCATGGTACTGAAGCTGAGATGTGAGAAGCAATTCTCGCAGCTTTCAATACCATTACGCCAGAAATGGCACACCTCGCGACGCGCAACATTACTTGAAGAGCCGAAATCTGTTATAAGAACGAGGGAGGCACTTCGAACAATTCTTGCATTAAAATGCAAAAGTGGGATACCACTTTAAAAAAAATGCGCCATGCTATCTACTGCAAAGTGGTATGGAAATGATAGCGTTTTATCAGTTCCTTGCCACAGAAGTGGCAAAAGAAATTATTTCTTGACTCGTGAGTTTGTATTACACGCACTCAGAGAAGGTTTCTTCGATTCAAAGAAATGTTTCTTTGCTATACGATTTAAGAAAAAATTTCTTTGATTTCAACATCATTTCTTTAACTGAAACATAATTTTTTTAAATCAAAGAAATTTTTTATTTTATTTAAAAACATATTCAAATAAAAAACAATTTTTTTTTAATCGTATGGCAAAGCAACATTTCTTTAAATCGGAAAAATCTTTCTGTAGGAGTAGGCTCGCGAGTAAAGATTTTTCTTTGACAGCAAATCAATCAATTTTTTCTTCAATAGAAAAAAAACATTTTTTTGAATGGAAAGATTCTGGTCCTGTCCTGGTCCTTCCTTGGCCCTGCCCTGGACCTGCTCTGGCTCCTCTGTGGCCCTGCTCTGGGCCTGCCCTGAGCCTGCCCTGGCCCTGCCCTGGCGCTGCCCTGGCCCCTCTGTAGTCGTGCTCTGAGCCTGCCCTGGGCCTGCCCTGGGTCTACCGTCGCCCTGTCCTGGGCCTGCACTTGCCCCTCTGAGGCTCTGCACTGAGCCTGCACTGGTCCTGCCCTGGCCCTGCCCTGGCCCTGCCCTGGGTCCTCTGTGGTCCTGATTTGCGTCTGCCCTTTGCCTGCTCTGGCCTTGCCCTGGCTCTGCCCTGGCCCCTCTGTGGTCCTGCCCTGGGCCTGCCCTGGTTTTGCCCTGGCTCTGCCCTGGTTTTGCCCTGGCTCTGCCCTGGAAAGAATCTTTCTCTGTGTGGATGCGCCGATTATTATTCGTGTACGTACACTACCGCTCATAGAAGTTCAGACACTCTCATAAATTTTATCGAATAATTATTTAAAAAATTTAGACTTTATAAATCAGCAATTGTATTATTTTTAAAATATATTTTGAATCGCTTGTATGTAATACATACTAACAATTGCAAAAGCTTTATAAATTAGTTTTAATTTTGTATGTCAAAAGAAAATATTGTCTTTACTTCGTACAACATTGATAGTATAATTAATAAATTTCAAAAATTCGATCAGAGAACACAAATATAGGCTGTATGAGAACACAAATATGATAAATACTTATCTCTTATATGAAATCTTGACTCTTATATAAAAACATTTTTTAGTATGTATTTATGTATTTCAAGTTTATTTTTATCTTTTGTTTAATTATTTTTCAAATTTATTCTCTACATATTATAGAACTTTAATTTACTATATCTTCTAAATCAATACCGTCCCGCACTTTTTATGAGTAATCATTCAGAACATTCTCCCCTACATTACATCAAAAGGACATTCGAATCGGTGACGTGTCATCTAAAATGCATATTTACCAAAATTGCTTTACGGCTTTTATAGGAGGTAATAAATATCATTAGATTTCATTTAAAAAATCGATATCATGCTCTCAATTGAATTTAAATCCAAAATGGATAAAACATTTGGTGAACTGATCCGCAATTAGTACATAGAATCTAATTGTGGATAATTGTCATTACTTAATTTAATTAAAATTAAAAAACATACAAGACAGTACCAAAATGAAATAAGATCATCCATAATGTAATCTATGTGACCAATCATAATTACTAAACATCTCATAAAACGTTTGATATCTTTCTGAATAAAAATATGAATTTTTTTTTCAAGAGCGATCCACAACTGATGGCCTTAATCTACGTACCTATAAATAAAAATTACTATACATGAAAAGAAAGGCAATCTAATCTAGATTATCTGTGTCTATTCTGTCGTTCTTTACTTGTTGGTTTAATAGCATTTACATACGTTATCCCTCAATGTATAAATTTTACAGTGTAGTTCTCACAAAGTTTCTAAAGGAACTGCGAAAACTATTTCTGAAAATCTTATAAAAAATATTAAAACGTGTCTCATGCAGCATGTCTAATTCAGTTAAAATACTAGCCGACGATTCAGAGAAACGATGGCAGAGACATTAGAAAGAGCACTGGCACCATTATTGATCATTGGATCGTTTCGTAATTTGTGCATGATCGAATATCCTCGTGGACAACCTAGGGCGTATCTTTCTTACCTATATGCTTTGGCCAAATGGAGCTCTCTGATATACTTCTATTACTATCCAGGTTACTTATATTCGCGAGAAAATGACACGAAAATATACATTTACAGTATCTTATCGTTAGCCACCATTACATTAATTCTCATTAACCTCAGTCGTTTTAAGGTACAAATTTTTAAATGTACTCCTGGTTCCAATATAATACAATAATACTTGATCTTTTAGTATTGCTTTTCTTTCGTTTAATCGTTTTTTTAATTAAGAGCATTAAAAATTCACAATTATAGGCAAATACAAAATTATAAAACATTTTTATAGAAAGCTTTCCATACCGTTAACCTACTTTCATACCATGACCTATTTTTTAGTTAAACTCAAGCTATGCAGTCTCTCTCTCTTCTCTTTTTTCTTCTTCTCGTGCTGTTTTTTTCTGGAGTACCTTAGGATTCCATTCACGGAATTTTACTTTTTAATATTTTTATCTCTGATTTGTCTAACTTTTTTCCTAAGTTCCCTAAGTTTCCTAAGTTTTTCATGTATGCAGACGACGTAATTCTTTTCAAATTTGTTTCACCCATTCGATGCTTTTCCAGACTGTGTTCTGCTTTAAATAAAGATCTAAAATTTATTCTCGAACGATCTACTAATAATTCACTGCATTTAAATCTCTCTAAATCATTCTCGCTAATTGTCGGTTTCTCAACATTATTATCCCATATTCAATCCTTCGATATTTCTCTTAACTCCGTTCCAATTCCTCGCTCCTCCTCTATTAACACACTTGGTGTCCATGTTGACTCTTTATGGACATTCGAATCACACGTACCCGTCAAATGTCGAGCTGCTTACGCCCGTCTACTTTGTCTCCTTGGTTACATTCTTTCCTTGTATTTGAAAACTCTTTTCTTCTCAATTACTCGTTATTTCATTATTTTATGATTATGCCGATGTTGTCTACATTCCAGCTCTTAATCAATAATCAGAATTTGGTAAGTTAACCTTC
>NW_017304472.1:332080-332288 GCF_001594115.1 Trachymyrmex septentrionalis | reverse complement strand
TTAATAGTTACGAATAAAATTTAACTAAAGTTAAAATGTAAATATAGTTAAAAAGTTAAGAGTCTAAAATGTAACTAAGTTAACTTAAAATTAATCAGCTTTTTAACTTAATTTTTATTTTTTTAACTTAGCACTACCCAATCCCGTCAATAACTTCTAAATTGTGTACAGCATATCCAAAATTCTTGCCTCCGCCTCGAAATCTGGG
>NW_017304472.1:329320-331980 GCF_001594115.1 Trachymyrmex septentrionalis | reverse complement strand
CGTCGTAACAACATTTGCTTCATATAAAAGCTGTGCAATTTGTATTTATAAAATAGTAATCCATAGATCAAATAGTAGTTTGCACGAAGAAGCAATGTGGATTTCTTAAAATTGTACTTTACAATGGAACATCAGGTGACGGTCGAGAATTTGATGCCCTTTTTACAGATTGTTCTTGAGCGAAAAAAAAGGGTACGTGTCCGGCTGTTTCAGCCGTTGGTCCATAATTTCAAAGAAATCAATTTTTTAAATAATTATTGTAATAATTTGAGAAACGTACTATATAGGAAAATATCCTTTATAAATTTTATTTTATTTCATTGAATGTTAAAGATAAAATTACACTTGGGTGGATGATTCTGAATCTCGGATGATGTTTCTGAACGCAGCAAGTAGATCGTGCGCCAATCGAAATATTGCTCACTTTAGTAAGCATTCGACTCACTCGCACGCACAGTGATTCTCTGAACTGAAGAAGTATTTTAATAAAATTTACCAACATGGAACACAATAGACATAGTTATTATATGAAATCTCATATGCTAATAGAGTGAAAAATGCGATTTTTGATGCTGAGCAAGATAAAACATCTGTGTCGCTTTCAAAACAATATATAACTAATGGACTGAAAATTTTGTGGTTAAATTTTATATAAAATACAACTTGCTAAAAAAGGAAAAATCAATGTTTTCTGAAAGAGCAGAGATTATTGAAAAGATAATTGCGGAATTTGTGGCAGAAATGATTTGTAATCATTTAAAAGAAGAATTATTTTTAGTAGAAGACTTGCTTTAGTGGACGAATGCATCACACATAAAGGTATTAACATTACTGATTCTAAAATTTCATCATCAACTTATTACACTGACAATTGAAAATAAATAAATTATTACCTAAAATAGTAATTAATTAACACAAATTATAGAAATCAAAGCTTTTGTAAACAATCCAGCTAGATCTTAAAGCTTATATGATTTTTGTGTAAATTTATATACTACATATGTAGTTCCCAGAAACGTGGGACAAAAATAATTTTTCGATTTTAAAACACTAGAATGCAAGAAATCCAGGTTCGACTCCCGGCTGAGATAATAATTTTTTGCAATAAGAATTAATTATTCTCAGATTTTAATGTGTCATTCAACATTATTAAGATCGTTTCGAAGATGCGAATAAACATAAAAAATTTGTTAAAATGCTAATCAATGCAACTTATGATATTACTGCGGTAGTTTAGTAGAGTTAGTGTTTCAAGACCGAAAAATTATTTCAACGCGCGTTTCTGAGAACTACATACGTAGTATATAAATTCGTACAAATATTAAGATCCAGCTGGATCATTTAAAGGCTTTGATTTCTACAGTTTGTGTTATCACATATTTTATAATATACTATATTGAATAATTGATAATTTTGTATTAATTTATTTGAAATGTATTATATTAATTACTAATTAACTTTGATGTAATGAATACATTATAATAATTCGTTAAAGAAGTTAAAAATTAATTTCATTTTTTAATAATTAATAAAATGTATTTTGTATTAATTATGAATACTTCCACTAACGTACATCTTTGCGGACAAATTATTTGAACATACAGATTACATTAGCAATTATTTTGTTGATTATGTTTTTATTCCAGTAAATTACAATAATTAATATTTATAAATGATATTTATTCAGTATAATAAATTGGTGATGAAATATTAGAATTAGTTATGTTAATACCTTCTTGTGTGATGTATTCTTTCACCAAAAGTAATTCTTCATCTCCTTTTAAATAAAAATCATGAATCATTTCTGCCACAAATTCCGCAATTATCTTTCCAATAATCTCAGCTTTTTCAGAAAGCATGGAACTTTTCACTTTTTTAGCAAGTTGTATTTTGTATAAAATTTAACCACAAAATGTTCAGTCTATTAGTTGTTATATTGTTTTGAAAGCGACAAAGATGTTTTATTTTGCTCAACATCGATAATCGCATTTTTCACTCTGTTAGTATATGCGATTTTATTATAAATATTTTTATCGTTTTCCATGCTGATAAATTTTATTAAAATATTTCTTCTAAAATAGTTCAGAAAATCGTTGCGCGCGCGAATGAGTTGAATTCTTACTGAAGTGAGCAATTTCGATTGATGCGCGATCTACCTGCTGCGTTCAAAATCATCATCCGAGATTCAGAATCATCCACTCAGGTGTATTTTTATCCTCCACATTCGGTGAAATAAAATGAAATTTATAAACTCAAATAAATAAACAAATTCAAAGGACTCTTTCAAAACATAATAACAAAACTCAATCAGCGGGCGAAGTAAGAGTCAACCACATTTTTTAATTTTTACATAAAATTATATATTGTATTAAACGCGATGAAACATCACGCCAAAAAATAATAAATAATAAAACTATAAACTAATACATTACAAGTAACAAGTTTCGGCTACCAGTTTGAGCCCTCTTCAGACATTAGTACAATAAAAAATAACAGAATAAATTCAATTGTCGCAAGTATTCGCATAATCCGAGTAATCACAGTTCGGGTGAGTCTCGATCTCGAAACATTATTTCCGTATGGTTGTACAGTCAAAAGTATTAAAATTGTCATTGTTGAAGTTCTAGTTAATAAAACGGATAAATTAAAAACAAAAAAAC
>NW_017304472.1:324140-327077 GCF_001594115.1 Trachymyrmex septentrionalis | reverse complement strand
TGTTAGACGTCCAATTAGAACGTAATTGTTATACAAAAATTTACGTGTACCTACATGTGCGTGAGAGATTGATGTAGTAGTATGTAGTGATGTATCGATGATATGTAAATTGTCTGTGTGTCAGTGCTATTTACAATATGACTATTTCTTTTTATGATCTTCTTAAAACTATACGGAAAATAATTTAAATTTGAATAAGTGTTATAATCGATTAAATGTAGAGACAGAGAATTAAGAATGTTTTATACATATTTTCAAAATGATAACAAAATTGTGAAAAAATTACAAATTATTCTAAATCACGTTTGAATATAATACGACAAAGGTGACGGATACTATCTGTATCATAAGTTATTTTAATAAATAGTAATATCTTTTTAATCCGTGTTCTAATAAAAGTATGTAGAAATGCATTATATAGAATTAATTAAAAAACTGAATTTTTTAATATAAGTTTATTATGTATTTAAAATTATTTATTTAAAGTTACATTGTGATGCCTGAACTGGTTATCCAGTACATAAACAAAATATTTATATGTACTATATCTTTGTAACTAATCAGTGAATCGCAAGAAAACTTTGCATAAATTATTTTATGTAAATATTTAAAGTGCTTATAAAAGGAAAATGTAAATTTTTTTATCATTTAAAAAATTTTAATTTTTAATAATAAAAATAGTAACAATTAAAATAAATAAACTACAAAAATGTATTATTAAAAAAAATATAATCTTATTCACACAACACTTTCATATGTATATATTTTATTTGAAATTTGGAAATATTAAACATACTTCCAAATTTAAATTTCTTTGCAGGGACTGTGCGTCTAATACATTCTTAAATTGTACACTTAACATTTTGTAGATGCCTCTTCATCTAAAAAAAAACTATGTAACAAAAATATGTTCAAAGAGTATTTAAAAAAATATGTCCTCCTCGAAATCGTTTCACTTTTATCTGAAATACATTTTTCCATATTGTTTCTAAATAATTTGATGCAGCAGTTAAAACGAGATACTTTATATATGTATGTAAAAACATATGTATACAAGAATAATTAATTTCAATTATGTGAAATAATCACACATTATGAACTGCAGTTATAATACTCGCTTATATCGAATTCTACATTAAAAATATATTTGGTTAGTACTTCTCGTATATGTCTCTTGTATATGTCTCTTGTATATGTCTCACGGTTTGATTAATTATAACAATTACAATTTATTTACAGGCACATCCATTTACAACTATGTTATATATCACGCAAACTAAACATAGTATACAAAGTACAAATATTAATATAAATGATATGGTATTTTTATGCAGCTATAGGATTCTGTGCATCAATGTATCAATTGCTTGGAGAGCATAAGATTATATGGACATTTAACAGTAATATGTATCTTCCATTTAAATATGTATTTTAATTTCGTTTTGTATAGCATTTTATTTCTCACATTAAACTACGTATGTCAAACTGTTTACTATGAGGTATAGTTACAGTCGATTAAAAGCATTAATAATTATGTATAATTAAAATAATAACACAAGCAACAATGAAATTACACATGTCAAAATGACGAAATCTTATTCATTTAATGCAAAGTTTATAATTTTACTACAAATTTTTGTTTTACATTAAAATAATTTCAGATAAATGAAACACTAACAATTCTTTATAAATTGTCCAATTTTAATTTCGATGAGAACTTACGTGAACAGGTATAAATAATTACAACAAAGTTTTAACTGTCATATTTATAATTTTACTAGCGCTCAAATTTCGGACATTTACATAAATTTTATCAAATAATTATGTACAAAATTGGAACATTACATAACAATTATGTTATTCTTTTATATATTTTAAAGTACTTGTACACACATTCTAACGCCAAATAAGGATAAGCTAGAAAAAGTTTTAACATTTATTTTTTAAATATAAATAATGAAGAGCATACAGCCACAACAATAGATGTTAACGCAAGTCATATATTTAAAATTCACATATAAATAAAGTTTCGGTCAAGATTTGATTATCAGTACAAACAAGATGACAATAAACAAAAAATTTACAAAATAGATTTTAATTAAGCAAAAATCGCTAATCCGAAGGTGTTACAATAGTATCAAAATAAAATTATATAAAAAAATTACTAAAAAGAAATTACTTAAAATTTAAAACGCAATACTCGCAAGTTTCTAGATGGTGAAATAACTTTTTTCAATTGCTTGTAGTATAAATTTACAGTGTGAATAGAAATCAAGAGAGTTAAATTTAACAATGTTTCAATTTTTTGATGTAAGGCTTTGTTACGATTCCTGTTTTCTTAAGAAGCGATGAGTAATTTTGTGTGAAAAAACGGAATTTTCAAGTTCTATTAAATTAAAATTATTTTTTAATTTAATAGAACTTAGAAATTCCGTATTTTTACATAAAGTTGCATCATCAGAAGATTGAAACATTGTTAAATTCAATTCTCTTGATTCTATTCACGCTGTAAATTTATACCATAAGCGATTGAAAAGAATTATTTCATCATCTAGAAACTTGCAAGCATTGCGTTTTTAATTTTATGTAATTTTTTTTAGTAATTTTTTTATGTAATTTTATTTTGATATTATTGTAACACCTTCGGACTAGCAATTTTTGTTTAATTAAAATGTATTTTGTAAGTTTTTTATTTATTGTCATCTTGTTTGTATTGATGATGGTCAAATCTTGACTGAAACGTCTACTTTATTTATATGTGTATAATTTATTATTTACAAAGTACATACATTAATATGACCACTTTGAAACTAATAAATAGGTTTATCTTGACACATTAAAGTGAAAAATAACAAAATGCCAGTAAATGTAAGGGATAGGGTTGCCCTTTGATATTGGCGACAATATAACATAATTGATGTTTTATAATAATATTTT